>NW_010293428.1:144616-149522 GCF_000700745.2 Antrostomus carolinensis
GGGAAAGAGGGGAAGCCTTGGCCCCTTCAAAATCAATTGAAGCACCTGCATAGGCATCAGTGTGTCCAGGATGGTCTTTTGCCCAAGAGAGCTACATCTGAAAGTTATATTTATCCTCTAGCAAACATAATGGAAAAAGAGAGCCTTTCCCAAGGCAATTATTTTGCTCCTAAAGGCATTATTAAATGAGTTTCTACAGGACTTGAGCCCTGGAGGCCAGATGCAAAGCTGCTTCTTGGGCATGGTGTCACCCGGTTGCATTTTATGTTTGGAAATCTCAGCATTCCTGAGGATAAAATGTTATTGCTGCAGTAGTCACCCAGGGCGAGCTCCTCACCATTTGCTCCCAGGATGCTCTGTGAAGGCTTGTTCCTGGCATTATGCTGGCACTGGCCCTTGCCCCAGCCCTGCCCGGGATCACCTCCTGTCCTTCCCAAGGGGAAGAGCCTTCTCCAGACACAACCCCATGACTTTGCAAGGAAACTTTGATCATAAAACTGTCCAAGTAGTCTTTGCTGGGAAAACATTTCTCCTTCCTGAAGGAGGATAACAAGTGATACAAAAGTAATCTAGGCATCGGAACAGTGGACATTTCCAGCTGTGCAGGAACAGGCTATAGCAATATACAAAGGAGTTGCAACCCATGTCAGCAGTGGGGGAAAGAAGGGAGAAAAGTTATTCTAGCTTTTAGCAAACTCGCAGTTAAAATTAGATTTTAAAGTAATGCTGAGTTAGCCATTTAATCAAAATTCTGTGTACACAGTTAAAATGCAATCTTGTTTCATGCAACCAAACTTAGGAAGCAAGATAATTCCTTAGAAACCTTCATATTTAGGGTCAGTATTTTCATCTATTAATGAAAACATAATGAAACTACTAGGCATTTTCAAAACATCTCAGATCGGTATCTGAGACACCTAGACTCCTCCACTCCCAGACAGTTTTCAGTGGTGCCAATCATGCTTTGCTATGAACACGTACTGAAATCTGCATACATCCAGCATATTATTCATGCACATGATGAGCTTTCAGATGCAGGAGTTACAGGCCTTGTTGCATCAGTATCACCACAGCTTGAAGGAGAGACTCTGTGCTGCTCACAAGAGGCGTGAAACAGGCATTTAGGAATAAATATTGCTGTACCTGTCAATCACAGTCATGACACATGAAGCACAGCAAACCATCTTTTATCTCTCACTCCCCAACACAAAGCTTTCAGCTCTTCGGTCAGCAGAGCAGTGCTACCACACGTCTGCCACACAGCGATGTGCAGGACGCTGTTGTTGACCACCCTGTAGAAAGCACGTTCCTCACTGCTGCTGCCTTCACTGACATCTCTCCACTGCCTGCTAACCCCTCAGAAGCCCGAGCAAGGAAAATGCCACACCACTGGTTCACTGTTGAGATATAGAGGAAGCAAGTTTTCTTTCTTCTTCCATATAATTTGCCACTATATATTTTTTTAATTTAACATGCACCTCCCACCTCAGTGCGACATAGCCCTATGGTGCTGGGCTGAACTGGAGAACAAAGTTCCCCATGGTGCTGGGCTGAACTGGAGAACAAAGTTGTAGAGTGCTCCCAAGCAGCATGGCTGGTGGCACAGCAGGGCTCGCCCCTGCAGTGGGTGACTTCTCCACTGCTTTGAGGGACAGGCGTGGAATTCAAGCTTCCTTCATTGCACTTGGACAGGCTCCCAGTGCAATGAAAGAAGTGAGCAGGGACAGTGTCTCCAAAAAAACACCCCATGCTTCAAAGCAAAACAAAAAGTCTTCTTTAGTGGACAGATGTGAAGGAGAGTGGTCAAGATTGGCTTGGATAAAGTCAGTTTAAACACTGAATACTACTACTGTGTGCCTTTCCAAAATAAATACCTTTGACTCCATTCAGGAATTACAACAAGCAAAATTGAAATACAGACTCTTTCCAGACCTGATATATTAAAATAAAATAAAACCTTTATCCCTTTACTTAGAGCAAAAACACCTGTGAGTGGCTTTAGGGCAGAAGTTTTCCTTTAAACATTGACTTTTAGGATGTTGTCAGAAGTTGGGATTTAAAATGTAATTGAGTAGTCACACAAGAAAATAACCTGGAAGTCTGAGATCACCCAATCAGAGAATAAAATAAAATTCAAGAGAATCTGAATATCGAAAGCATCCCATGACTTGTTTTTGAACATCCACCTACAGCTTGAGACTCTCTTACATATTATTTTCCTTATATATGAAAAGCAATGAAAATAACAAACATAGAAACAGAAAACATTTCAAGCACCTGTGGGGTTTTGGTAATATTTTCCTTTTTGCAGAAAGCAGTTCAAGAATATCTACTTCCTACATTACTATAAAATTCCCTTTTAAGTTCTGTATGATGATTATGCATTCTGTTAAATTTGATAAATTATTTCCTGATCAGATAATTTACAGAAATTATTAGTAAAATATTTCAAACAACAACTAAATTAGTCACAATCTATTAATAGACAAACTGAGAAAGAGAAAATAGAAGAGACCTTAATTGAATTAATTATTCATTACAATTTGTTCAGTCAGCTTTGCTTTAAATGCTTGTTAATCCTTTGAGTGTTCACGTAGTAAAATCTTATAGTAGCCCTGGTCAGGAATTCCAACATCTGAAGTGTGATTTTTCTTCTAAAAAGTTGCACTTTCAGATTTGCCATGCAATGTCAAAGCTGAAAAAAATATGGTTTGGAGCCCTCAGAACATTTTGTTTCACTAGTTGTTTTCTTCAGCAAGAAAATAACTTGTTTCAATTATGTCAAAACTTTACCATGCAAAATACTAATAGAAATAGATGTATAATATGCCATATAGCCCGAAATACAAAATTTTATCAAAACTGATAGCTGTTCTGTGAAAGATTGGGACAGACCAAACTGTCTCCTGACCTTTCTGGACTGTGCCAAGCTTGTGCTCTCTTTTCATGTCCATACTGTAGCCAAGGAGCCACTATGAAACACTAATGAGCTATCACCTCCTAAACACCATGAACTATAATTTCTAAACTTTAAACTCTGAAGTTTTTGTCAAGAAACCTCTCCAGTTCCACCAGCTAGAAAATTGTATTGGCAAGGCTGGAGAACCATAGGATGAGAAAAATATCTTGTCTCTGTAAGGGCTTCCTCACACTTAGACATGGAGCTCCTAGTTGTTGGTCTATTACCATGACACCATCTTACACACACACACACACACACACACACACACAAACACACACACAAAAAGGGTTAAGGTAGAAATAAAGGAAGATTCATGTTACATGGATTTAAATACAGATCATGCATTTTAAAGCCCCAAAACAGGTGTAAGAAAGAGCACAAAATTAAGTATGCATACTTACCTGGGGTTTTAATGAGCCACAAAAGGGCTCACTCTCTCTGTGTTTCCTGCTGTTAACAAGCTGTCCAAACACCTGTAAAGCTTCACCACAAGGATTCAGCTGCTGAGCACAGTATCCCTCCCCAAGGATGCTCCTGATCTTGGGATATATGTTGCCTGTCCATATAAGCTTTCCCTTGGCTGTAGTCGCAGTCAAATCTGCCTCTGATTTTCTCTAGTCTATAACTTGAGCAAGACATAAGCTTTAAGTTGCCTTCCAGAGGCTTATTGACTGCCCTCACCTAAAAATGACCATTGCTCTTGCCTCTTGGGTCTGCCTGTATAGAATCACCTCCCGTCAAAATGACAAAGGGCTCGACTAACTACAGACACAGCAGCAGCTTGTGGGCAGGTTAAACACCTCCATTGACCCGTGGAGGCCCAGCTCAGCTCCTTCCAACCAGTGCATCAAATAGGCATGGGGAAACAAGGTTTGCAGCAGTCCGTACAGGAAAGTAATGCACGATGTTCACAAGCAGGCTCTGGGTGCTGAACATGTTGTGGGCAAACACCTGGGGTAGCTGGGTGGCACAGCTACAGACGGGGAGTTGCAGGGGACTCTGGCAGAAAATTACCACATTCCCTCCAGAAGAAGAACAAGGTCTCCTGGATATACCTGAACCTCATAGAAAGGGCCAGCAGCCAAAGCTCAGCAGCAGCCAGGAGGGGAAATAACACTCTTTTTCCAATGAAATGGCATTCCTCCCTCCTCCTCCCCTTCTGGGCCTGCTCATGGGGTCCAACGAGGATGGTGCAAGACAGTGATAAAAGATGGTTAGTGTGGGTCAGCCCTCACCTTCTGCATTCATAGCCTGGCACCAGTTGGGACCGTGGCATGAAGTGCTGCCTGTGGGGCTGAGATTGGGTCGGAGGCAGTGCCCAGTCCCTGGCACAGACAGAAGGGCAGAAATGCTTATGCTCTCGTGTGCATATTGTATAACCAGGACCTCACAGAATCTGGTATTTGAAAGCTCATTCATGCCATTCAGTTAATTATAATCGCTAATTTATATCCTTTATTGTTCTATGAACTTGAAACTTCTATTTCAGTGAGAATGGAGAGACAGTCGATGCAAAATGTGCTCCCGTAAATAAACATGGGTTGCAGCAAATGGAGAAAGGATGTTCAACAGCAACAATCATTCTCAGTTAGGATATTGGGGGAAAAATTGCAGCACATTAAGAAAGCAATAACACTCAACAGGGTGTGCATTCATCAGTCAATATGTATGCATGGGGATCATGCAGAAACACAGAGAGCAGCCAGCCATGCAGGCTTGGGTAACAATTACTCTGCGGCGCGTCGGGCCCTGATGATGGATGACACAAACCAGTGGTGAGAAGAAACATTCAGGAGCTCGGCTCTCGCAGATGCCAAGCGCCGCTACGGATTCGCCACACCAGCTTGGGCAAGTCACACGCTGCCTCTGGGGTTCTATTTTCCTTAAGGGTGAAATGGATTATACTGACTGACTTTCCCCAGGGAGTCACTATTTCTGTGCCAG
>NW_010293428.1:149551-183573 GCF_000700745.2 Antrostomus carolinensis
ATAAAATAAGGATGATATGTCCCTGCAGAGCATTGTGGGAGAACTCCTTGTTAGCATGAGTGAGTCACTCTGCAGGGCTGGTAGGAAGGGGAAGCTGGACCCTCCTTTTAGTAAGAGTGGTGTTAATGCCCAGAAGGGACCTTGCAAAGATCAGAAGACAAAGTCATCAATATCTACCCAAGGCTCCCGCTGCGGCTGATGTCTCTTGTAGTTGCCCAGGATCGTGCCTCTCTTGGCTGTCTCCAGAGGTTGGCTCCACAACGATGTGGTACCCAGGGTTGTGGATTGTTCTGCTCTCCAGTGAAGAACCACCCTGCAACCATAAAGAAGACCTCTGAGACACAGCCAGCCTCCACAGTCCAGTCTCTGCCCAACATAATAATCCCTGACATCAGAATTCACATTCAAAAATAGCATCAGAATTTAGAACAATTAATTTTGAGATTCTCCCCCCATTGCATTTGCTATTGTGCTTGTTTAGAAACAATTGAAATTTTTAGGTGCTGGATTTTCTCTATTTTTAAGCAACAAAAAAAATTGTTGTTCTTACAGGGAGAAGAAAATAAGCAAGGCACTCCTGAGGGAACTGGACAGGCAATCTACAAACAGCCTTCAAATGCTCCAGCTGATGATTTCTCACACTCATGACATATGTCCACATGATACACATAAATCCATTTGCCTCATACAGAGAAAACAAAAAAGGAGCAAGTTCATGGACTACTTTTCATTCCTTTTCCATACACATTTCATTGCTGACCGTATGTATGCACAGCACATACACAGAGAACAGCAGCTGTTACATATGGTGCCTACTCCTGTTAAGAGCCTGTCGCACTGCACTTACCAGTGTTTGAACCAGGGTAGGCTCATTTTAAAAGATTTTGCAAAGCACTCAGACTTTCATTTTGGAGGAGATAGATAGGAGAGTGTTATAGGACAGCTTTAATGTTATTTTTATGCACAATCATGAAGCTAAATTCCCTTCTTTACCTTTCTTTCTCTCTCCCCTCCAGTTGACATCTCAATAGCTACTTGAGAGCACAAATTGGCCAGGAGTCTGCATCTGCCAAATAACTCTCCTTCCTAAACTGTACTCATTATCCATCCCTTTTCCCTCTCTCCTCTTGCCTTTCAGAAATTAATTCAAAATATTCCTTTAAGCATATTCCTTTCCAAAACCCATATTTCTTTACACTAAAAGTAAACCAACATCTTGAACCAGGGAGAAGAAATTTCTCCTTCTACTGTCCTACAACAGCCTGGCACAAGTAGATCTAATAGACAACATTGGGTGTTGTGGTGGTTTCACATACAGATACAGGTATTGTAATTAGCAGAGCAACAGGTCAGAATTTTAGAGTGCAATCTCCATGTGCGTGTCCATTTCAATGCTCTATTCCTTCTCCTTCCAACCTAGTTTTCCAGTCTCTTTTGATTTTGGATTTTCCCACTAGCCAATTTTCCATCTGCTCTTTTCTGAGGCTGGACACGACCTCAGAAAGTCTTCCCCCAGCTCTTGACAAGGTGAAGTGCTCTTTGATACAGCCAGGTCCACACATGACTAAAGGGGGATTCCAACAGAGAGTAAGCAGGTTGCTCCCCAGCCCCATTCTACTTTCAAGCGGCACGTAGACAGATTCCCACCCACTGCATCAGGAAAATGACACAAAATTGAGGTGGAATGCAAGTAAAGCAATTTTTCTTCATTTTTAAACAGACGTTTAAGGGCTATTGCCTTTTTATTAAAATAAATAAATAAATGCAAGCAGTATGAATTAGAAGCCTCTGCAGAGTCAGCACATATTTTACAGGGAAACTAATATCACCATAGTTAAGTAGAAAATCTCCTGTCATTATAAGCCTGATCTTGTCTCTCTGTCACTATTTAGCTTTGCAAAAAGCTAAAGAAGTGTCCTTGAATTTTCACAGGCCAGATTTGATAAGAATGTGTAAACTTGCTGGAAAGTTTGAAGGCAAATGGGACAAGACATCTAGGAGAGATGAGCATTTGTCCTTCTTCCTCTCTTTTCTTTGGTCATCTTTAGATGCATTAACATGCTGTGAAGAGCCACCATTCTCCCTTTTCCTGGGACACCTAGTACCTCTCCAAAGGAAAGGAAAAGAAGCTGGTCCCACATTCTACAAAGAGATTTTTACTTGGCCCACACTTAGCAGCTTCTGCTCAGGGAAGGACAAGCACCAGTTTGCTTCTTTGAGAGTTAAGAACTTTGCATGTGTAAAATGCACATTTGCTATATGCATTATAGAGACATGGCCCCAATATAGACTTTAGAAAGATCCCACAGAAGCAGACAGATACATAGCAATGAGCTGGCAACAGGGGATGCTACTGAAGGTGTACCTAGGAAGGAGGGTTTGATCAGATGAGTGACTGCTCCGTAACTGGTCACCACTTCTGTTTGGTGAGCTGTCATGACCTACTCACACAGTGGATGTTGTTGGTTTGGTTTAGGCTGAATTCAAGATGAAACAGAAACACCCTTTCAGTGTGGGGACAGACACTTACAGTTATGTTAGTCAAGAGGTCAGCAGCCTCTCAAAATCTCAACAACCCCATTCCATGCACAGCTTCAGAGGACAGGACTAGTGTGAGTGGAACACTGAGAGGAAGCAGGCCCCCTGCAGTGGTGCAACTCAGTCTCCTTTCCTGTATGTACACAGCAACAGGATCCCTTTATCTCTTTCAGCTTTGGATAAAGTTGAGTTCAGATTTCTATTGCTGCAGGTCAAGCCCTTGTTTTCTGCATTCGAATGCAATAAAGCGCAATGTTCTACAACTCTGTAAGCATTTTAAATTACTTCACATATGGTTTTGAATGCTTGACAGATTTATATTAAATATAAATGATTTTTATGAAAAAACTATGTGAAAGTGTTTCTTTGCAAATCAGTATGTCATCTGTGAGCAAAACTTAAACCCAGGGTCTGAATATAACAATCGTAGCTTAAATTTTGTGTAAGACTGTCTGAAAAGCCTCTGGGGAGGACATGGGTAAACCAACAAACACACAAACATTTCAGCTTACACTCCACCAAGGGGTTAAGCTGAAGGACAAGAACAAAAATGTAATTCTAATTGTGCATATTTTTCATAGCTACTCCAGTAGCTTCTGCCTCATAAATTCTCATGACAATTGCATAATGCTGAACTTATCTGCTGGCAATCCCAAAGGGAAGGCTTAACCCTTTTACTTTCTTGAAGTTTGATAATTAATTCTATTTCTTTCAGGGAGAGGAGACAGCTTACCCAAATGGCCAGTCCTGAAACAAACACTGACGTAGGTACTGTACTGTACCATACATGCTCTGTACTTTCAATTTCCCAGCTGGGTCACAGAGGAATAGGCAAACTGGTTCAGGTAAAATTAGAATTGACCCAAACCTTGCCACTTAAATTGGTTTTTTAGACATTAGGGCCTATTAACCACTGCTTTGCAGGGCAAATTCAGGGGCTTGCATATAAGCTAATGTGCCACTGAAGTCACTACGGGAAGGGTAGAATTAGACCCCAGGCTGTTTGTTTTCCCCAGCAGTGGTTGCCTGCTAATTGCAACTGTTGAATGTTTGCATATTCATTACACCATGGAGCTTGGGAGGCTGCACAGGCTGCAGCTAATGTGCTGAATCAGATAGTAAATCAGACTGATTTAGGTACAATGCTCAGGCTTAAAAGACACAGTAATCCCACAACCTTGTGTTTGGAGTTGACTTTCAAATCGTAACAAGACAAGAGTTGCTGGAGAGAAGACAGGAATCTGAACAGGAGTCTAATGGCCACCCCCAGCAGTAGTGGGGCTGGTCGGGGGAGGTTGGGTGTCTCCTGCAGAACTGACAACCAGCACAGCCACCACAGAGGGAGGACTGAGAGTGCTCCTCGTAGGGAGCCCCAGCATCCCAAGATTCCCCATAGCCCCTCCTTGCTGCCATCACGCTCCAGCCACAGCACAGATCCCCCCACTTCATAAGCAGAAACTCTTGAAGACTCCAACAGGATCATGCAGAGCAATCTTTGCCGCTTAGGGCTTGCCACTCCTATTATTTTTAATATTATTCACCAGGGTTCTGGATGTGACAAAGCCTTGCTTTGCAGTAAGCTAGAGGGAGCCAGCTGGAGAAGGTTTAACCCTATCACAGAATGGCTACACCAGAAAACATACGCATAGCTGACACTGCAAGCTGTGTCCAGTGCATGGAAGCCCTGGGGACCTTATGGCAAGAGATTCTGGGGAGCATGTACAGGCACAGATATGCCAGGACCTGTTTTGGCTCCTCTCGTCCTTGCTCTGTTGCAGCAGACAACATGCATGGAACTGCCCTGCTGCATGCCAGCACAATGGGGCTCTGCTTCACCTTAATATGCCTTTCTTAATCTGACTCTCAGGTGCACTGTGGGAGTAAACACACTCTCTGAAGAGATGACTGTGGAGAATGCTTGTGGTTTCATTATAGAGCACAGCTGGAATAATACCTGCGTTTGGTGTTAGCCATTTCCTGTCTCTGTCCTGTAGGAAAGGAGCCCTTCCTTACACAAATAGTTCTGAATCTGCCTGGAAGCCAAGCACGGGAGAAGAATGAGATGTCTATAAATGTGTTCAGTGAGTTAAGTTGTTTGTTTTGTGATAAATAGCATGCTATGCTGATACCTTCAAGTGTTTGACATTCATGATTCACAATTTAAAGCTTGAAGCACGTAGTTGTGTTTGCTTCCAGATTTAACCTTCTGAAACCCCCTTTGCTTGTGCTTCAGACTCATTTAGTTTGACAGTTATGTGAATTCCAGCCATTGGGCTGAAATTGCCGTCCTGGTTCACATGAGCAATACCTCCCCTTCGCACAAAATGACCTCTGAAAAGGTGCATGCACATAGAAAAGGCACACTCTGGTTTCAAAGTCTGACAAGCGTTTGCAATAACATCTAATTTTTGCCTGGCTTGCTCTCAGCCTTCTCTGTGCAGAAGTGAAAGAAGTGGGAGGAAATGTTCCTCCCCACTTCATCTGTTTGGCTATGCCACCATCACCAGTTACATGCACAAAGGCACTGTAGTCTGTAAGGTGGGATTTGAAGAAGACAGGGGGACCACCTGAAAGCTTTGCCTTGTCTTCCTCTGGCTTCCCTGCCACACAAATATCCAATACAGGAATGCATTTGCTGCATCTGTGCAGAAGAGACACATGCAGTGCAAATGTGGTGAAAAAGATAATTTCCAGGAGAGATCTCCAAGGTATCATAAAAAACACAACAAGTATTATGAATTAAACCCTAAATCAAAAGAACCTTCATTTGGGAGGAGCTCTGGTTCTGAGCATCAAATGTTTTCTTCATCCTAGTTCTCTAACACCAGTCTTAGCCCTCCTTAAAGCCTGCAAAAGGTCAGAGCTGAACCCTCGCACCTCATGCCTGTGTCCAGGAAGTACTAATGTTCCTGGAATACATCATCATACATCTCCAAATAGCCACCATGGTCACCACCTGTGCGTTACTCACTTTCACTTGAGTTACCCATAGCATCAGCCTGGGGAGACAGCAGAGATGCAAGTAAACAACAAAAAAGGCAAGTCCACTAAATGTTTGGGCACATTACAGTTTACAGTTAATTTACTTTGGTTTCTGAAGCAAAGGCAATGAAAGCACAAGCTTGATCTTTTCAGGCAGCATCAGCTTAGCAATCACCTCCAGATGGAGACTGGACTGCACTACAAGAAGATATCCTCAAGGGTGTACAGAAGGTCAAAAGCTAAAGCAAGAGAGGTAGCAGAGACTACAGTTTCGCTCCTAGTCTTAACAGCACCATTTTGCACCAAATTAATTATCTCTTCACACACTTTTGAAAAAACTATTTGAAGCTGCCCTATACAATTAAATACGACCACTGTGTGCACACACAAACACTGATTGGTAACTGCATCAACATATTGAAACAGATGCAATAGATTAGTCATCCTATTAGTAATAACCAAAGAGAGAAGTGAATTAAGAAGCAGAAGTGGGGAAACATGTTTCAGCTGAAGTTTGAATGCACAGGACCACCAGGATGGCATGGGTTTGAGAGAAGGCAGACCTCTCGCCAGCCAAAGTTAAGCTGTGTGGTAGGGTAGAGAGATGGCTAGAAGCAGAACAAGACAGAGGAGTTAACCTGGAGCAATCCAGAAAGAGTTTTGAAAGGAAAGAGAGCAACTTAGAAGTAAAATATAGTATGAGTGGTGAAACCTAAATTAACAGGAAACTCATCATGGAAATGTGTGAGCATGCCTCAAAATAATTCTGGCAACACTGGCAAAAAATGGCAAACAGCAGCATTCGGCACATATTTCAGACAGTGGGGACAGTCAGAAAGGAAAGATGACAGGCAGCAATGTCCATACAATGGGGTGGCAGAGTTGCACACAGGAAGGGAAGGAAATCTGTAGTTCTGTTTTTCTGTCACCCTGCTTGTGCCACCAAGCAAGCAAAAACTGGTAACTGGGGACGACAGTGGTGTGTGGTGACAAAAGATGATAGAGTGTTTCCGTTACCTCTCAACAACTCTGATGATACAGAGACTCTTCATAGCTACCAGGAGGTGCCACTACTGATGCCCAAGCTGCCATCTCCAACACCTACCACCAGAGAGGATCACCCATTTGATCAACCACGAGACACCTTCCTGCACTCAGTCTCAACAATGGTTTCTTCTTTAAAAGGCATCTCTGCTGACGCTGATGCTCTGAACAGACCTTCTCAGTGCTTACCCCTTGAACTGTAGTCTGAGCAGCAGGGACAGAAAGCACTACAGGAGGAACCTTTGAGAGAAAGAAAACAGATAAAGGACATCCTTTGTGCCTTTCAGCCTTTCCCATAAAGTTCTGCAGGTTTCTAACAGCAACTACTAGAGATAATCTCACACCAGAGAGAAATTCTCCCTGTCTCTTTCTCAGCAACAGGTTCTGCCTCCACAGCAGATTCTTGCACTTGTTTGCATGCCATACTCCCCTTCACAAACTGATGTTGCTGTTCAATGGATCACATTTAGGATACCACTATATTAAACCAAGCAACCTCACTGCCACATGCAGAGCATGTTAGATATCTGTAGGAGGGAAAGATATCTCTTTAAGGAACCTAAAGAGCATGGCATCAAACAGGCAAATGCCACTTCCTTTTTAAGATGGAAAACAAACAAGTGCTTCAGAGGAACTGGCTTTCAATGTTCTATTTTCAACAGCACATTTTGTAGGCTGATGTAGTTTGTCTGTGTTAGTAAGAAGATATCATTGTAAGCCTGGGGCAAGAGAAGAGGAAGAAGCATCATGCTGCATAGGCAGACCCCTTGACAAGAGCAGAGATTAACTAGCATGCAGATATGCTTTATAAGGGTCTAAATGGATGTTGAGCCACCAAGAGAGGCTGCAGTTAAGCAGAAATAAGCTTTGCTGAATACATGAAATGCCAAAGGATGTGCAGAGGAACTCTCAGCAGAAAGAGCCATTAATCACTGCAGCCAGCTGCATCCCATATACAGTGCTCACCTTGTGAACCTGAAAAATATTACTGTAATAAGAAAAAAGACGCCCTTCAAAAGATTCTTCAGACGCCCTATGTGGAGACTGCAGTAACTCTTTGGGACAGATTATTTTCTGGCTGTATTTCTTAGTAGGTGGATTCCTCAGCTCCAATTCCAACAGCAGCTGACATAACTAACACCACTTTCATCTGTTGCAGTCACCTTCCCCAAAAAATACAAAAAGGCTCAGACAAGTGTGGGAATGGCAAGAGGGGGAAGCTGAGGGGGAGAGAAATTAGTCGTTTGGTTTAGTTGTAAACTTTACCACCTCCCCCTGCCATAGGTAGAGCTAAAATTCCCCAAAACCTTATGTGAATGGCAAAAAACATTCCATCTTTTTTCTCCTACACCTTTGATGTGGCTGTGATCCTAATCAAACAATGAAAAATAAAACCCCATGCATGGAAACAAGATCACCTCTGGCTTCAATCTGGCTTACATTTCCATCCCCTGGAGTTGAGTCAGCATCAGTTGCATCAGCTTAAAGAAGAAAAAGGTGAACTGCAAATATTAGTCACAGGCAGAGGCGGCAGGAGGCAGGGACAAGTGACTCAATTCCCAATTGGCTCCAAGAGTTCCCATCATCCTCTCTACATCAGCACATTTTAAAGGAGGTTCAACATGACCTTGTAAATTCCCCTCTACGTCACCACGAGGGCTTTGAGGACCTCCTCTTTCTTTACAATTCTGCTTTCATCTCTCTCCCTTTCTCATGCATATTGCATTTTATAATACACTTGCTCTAAAAAAGCAAGAAAAAGTTGTCTGTCTACGTCAAGATGCCCACAGAGAGGGGACTTGTCTAAGCAAGGGTTCTCTAGCTGGGACTATTTGCATTAAATAGGAGGCCTACTCCTGAGGATACCAGGACTACTGCCTAGAACATGCACTTCATTTTCTAAAAATAAATTGCCATTATTCCAAGACTGTCTTCCAGGTGGGGTGACTCTGGTACACTGTTTCAGAGTGCACAGGGGAGGGCTCAGATTGGGATAATCGCATCCACTCAGATGTTTCTTGTAAAATGCCTAGGGCGTTAGAAAAGGGGAGAAGCTGGAATACCTCAGCCACCTTGCACTCAGAGTAGCCAAAGCTGATGTGTGTCAGGGATGCCAGCAATCCAGTGTATTCCACAACCACACAGCCCTTGCAAGAAGAGGTGAAGATTGCTGACAGTTTTTATTCTTTCCCTGCAAGGTACTGTGAGCTTGTCTACTTTTAAAAAACAGATCCTCAGCTGTTGCAAATTGCTTGAGACCCTCTGGCTTTCAGAGAACAACTCCAGTTTACAGCAAGTGAAAACTGAGATGAGTTTCTATGCTTTTCACAAAAGAAAAAGAAAATCGAGATCAACAGCTTGCCAAGTGGCAGACACTTAAAAAATGAGAAAGCTTGGGATGTCTCTCTGTAAACATATTTATCCATTTGTTTTTATGGCTTATGTCATACCTCTTGAACTATATGTCTAGTGTTGTCCACTGTCTAAGGCAGTCCTTGAAATGTCTTCTCCTTCTTGTCAAGTCTCTCAGAGAGATTTGGCTCTAAACGTGCTCTGCAGCTGTACAAGCTCCATAACAGGGAGAGCAGACCACACCTTATTCACACAGATAGTGGCAAAGTTGCTGATAATTTCAGAAATGGGATCATCTAGTGAATGTAGACACCTGGGTCTTGTTTCCCTTATTGACAGGTACCCTGACAGTTCATTAATCAGTCACTAATTTCCCTCCCTCCTATTTATAATGCAAATCCTTAGTGGCATATGCTGTATCATGTTGTGAGTTTGTTGGCCTTCCTCTGCACCTCTTTATAACAAGCAGTAACATTACCTGGACAAGCTTAAGAAGTGGGCCTGTGTGAACTTTGTGAGGTTCAACAAGGCAAAGTGCAAGGTCCTGCACCTGGGTCGGGGCAGTCCCCTGTATCAATACAGGCTGGGGGATAAAGGCATTGAGGGCAGCCCTGAGGAGAAGGACTTGGGGATACTGGTGGATGAAAAGCTGGACATGAGCTCACAATGTGCAGTCACAGCCCAGAAGGCCAACCATATCCTGGGCTGCATCACAAGGCGCATGGCCAGCAGGTCAAGGGAGGTGTTTCTGCCCCTCTGCTCGGCTCTGATGAGACCCCACCTGGAGTACTGTGTCCAGCTCTGGAGTCCTCAGCACAGGAAGGACATGGACCTGTTGGAGCAGGTCCAGAGGAGGGCCACAAAAATGATCAGAGGGATGAGACACTTCTACGAAGAAAGGCTGGGAGAGTTGGGGTTGTTCAGCTTGGTGAAGAGAAAGCTCTGAGGAGACCTTATTGCAGATTTTCAGTACTTAAAGGAGGCCTATAAGAAAAAATGGGGATAAACTTTTTAGCAGGGCCTGTAGCAATAGGACAAGAGACAATGGTTTTAAACTAAAAGAGGGTAGATTTAGACTAGACAGATGGAATACATTTTTTACAATGAGGGTGCTGAAACACTGGAACAGGTTGCCCAGAGAGGTGGTAGATGCCCCGTCCCTGGAAACATTCAAGGTCAGGTTGGACAGGGCTCTGAGCAACCTGATATAGATGGAGGTGGCCCTGCTCACTGCAGAGGGCTGGACTAAATCAAAACCATTCTATGATTCCGTATTAGATATTCCATATCAACTTGTGTCCACTGAGTTTATGGTCATGACTTTGCTAGTAGTACCTGAAGGAAAGTAACAAATGTTTTATACATAGGAATTATTTCACGCCTACGAGTGATGGATTGCAATCACTGCATTGCCGTACGCTTCCCCAGGGTGAATCCTCCCCAGTGACTTAATAACCAAGGTGATTGCTTCGAGCAATTAAAATCTCCAGGATCTATTCCAAACTCATTTTGTTGCCAGTTTAACAATACGGTAGTGAAAGTAATTTAGAGGTATTAAGTGTTCTTCACTTAGCATTTTCCTTTGAGATTCTGATTTCTCAGCACTCTGAGCGTACCTTGTCCCCATGTGGGAGCTGAGGAAACCAGGGGTGGAGGAGCACTTCCTTCCTGGAGGCACCAAAGGGCACCTGGGGCAGGTGGGGAACAGTGGCTTCCCTACCTCTGGCACAGCTGACGCCTTCCTCCCTTCACATCCTGCAATTTTTCAACTTCACGTTGCAAGACTAAAACTAACATAGCCTGACCCAGTGTCTGACATTCAATTGGCTTTTTTGCCTCACACGCACATTTTTTAGGGAAAAATAACACGAGCATCTGAAGTGTTTCGTAGGTCTAAAGAAGGAAAAATCTTCCCCCCAGGTGGGGAAAGCCTCTGTTCTCCTGCAAAACTGGAACTGTTGACCAACACGCAGAGCCGTGGCTTCTGATATGTTTTCCTACAGCCTTTGAAGCAAAGCTGACTTGCAAATAAAAATCATGTCTTTCCATACAGAAATTCAAAAGGAACTTTTGAAATGGGATGCAGTACAAATATTTTTGTTGAAATTTGAACGTTTTCAGGGAAGTTTAATCAAAAGCAGGGGAAAATTTCAGTCCTGAGAAACTCCATCTTGTTTTTGAAATATCACTGGGAAAACTTTAAAAGTAAAATTTCATGTAGGTCTACATTTAAACACCTTGAAAAAGATGGTTTTTTGCCATGCAAGGTAACATGGAGAAGTGCAAGCTGATTATAGAGGTAAGAATTAGACATATTCAGACTTGCAATTATTCATTAAAATTTCTACATGAGGTGGACAAAAGGAGGATGTGAATTCTTTACATAAACATTATGCCACCTTCAGACAGCTGTGGAAGAGGCTGGAAAATTGTCAAGCTTTTACAAAAGTGTTATACAAAATACCAAATTTAATGAGTAAAAAGGTGCATTCTTCTGTAACTCTGAAATTTGCAAGCTTAGTTGAGAAAAAGATGTGTTTTGAAAGGCCAGATACAGAACTCTGTCAAATCAGTTGAATAAAAAGTTCTCTGAAATGTCTGCCACTTCTATAAGTTAATTACATTTTTAACAGTACCATGACCTAGAGCCCTCACTCTTTTCCGCCCATCTTGTCTTCACTGGGTTTTAAAGGTAGTAGCTGGTCTAATTTAAGCTCAGTACTGTGGCATAGTATTTCTAGAAAAAATAACGACACAGCAAGGCAGCTCTGCTCATTTTTGCAAAGCACAGTGCTACTTATTTTAGGGCAATAGTAACACAAAGTGGACATGGGACACACTTGTTTCTTTATATTTACCGCCTGCTCTCAATTTCATTTACTTTTTAAATCACTATATGGCTTTGTTCTTTAGGCTGTTTGAACCAGACCAAAAAAGCACATATATTTTCCACCACTGGGGCAAGATATTTGGACCATGCCATAGGAAGATGGGGAATATAGTATTAATTGCCATCCCTGACTCCTTTTCCAGTAATTTTTAAAGAGCAAAAGCTGTCTATCATACTCCTATAATTGAGATGAGTCTTTACTGAATGTTTCATGCACCAAACTAAGACACCACAGTGTAATAGTCTTGACATCTTCTTGCTTCTGTGGCTTTATGAAGGCTAGATTTACACTAATTTGCAATTAAGGGCGGGCCAACTTTATGCCAAATGTACACTTTTGAACCACAGGCATGTCAGTTCTACAGCTGTTGAAATGAAGTTAAATATCCCTAATAATTGAAAAAGCACTTCAAAAGTATTCTGGTGGTGAAATGTCTTCACTGTAGGCCTGGGACTCATTAGACTATAAATGAGTTAATTAGTAAAAATCCTTGTAACAGAGAACTGAAGCTGTGTGGTTGATCACATAGATCATACATGTGAAGCAAAACATAAAGAGCATCAGCACTGACAGGTTGAGTACTCCAGGGTAGGAACCGTCACTAATGCGATATCTGGATTTTCACAACCTTAGCCAGCCCTCCACTTTTACAGAGAACAGGGAGAATGGCTTTGTGAAGGGGTACCTACAACAGAGGAATGATTTGTGTTTGTTGATCACATGAACAAACTCTGTATCCAAAACCAAATATAAATGCAAATGTATATTTTATACAGTGGGGGGAAAAAAGAGCCAAAGTCTTCTGCCAGTCAGTCACTAGCCCTGCTTGTAGTAGGGTCCAGCAGCAGTCTAGTGCTATGTCACTTGTAATATGGCTCTCACGAAAAGGAGTCCTGGAATACTTCTGATACAGAGCCCAAGATGTAGCTAGAGGAATCGGGGTCCTCATCAGTGAGAGGGGCTTGCTCTGGAGGGAGAGCCAGCATTTGCCGTCCCTGCTCAAACCTTCCAGAAATAAGTTAATGTTTCCACTCATGCGGAGTCCAACAGAGGTACCCATTTTTCGTGGAGTCTCTTGATTTGGAGTACCGCTGTTCTTTGTCTGAAATGTCTTAGAGATAGCTTTTCAGAGTGTAGATGCTCAGTATTTTTCTGCAGATACCTGTGCCAAAAATCGCTAGACATGTTTTAATATCAGGCTAGACATATTGACTCTCTTAGACCAAAACTGAATCATTCAGAAATTTTTATCCACATGGAGTAGTGTGATGCCATTCACCCGAGAACTCAGAGCTGAGGCCCTGGATGAAGGACAGCTGTCCTCAGTAGCCAGAGGACAGAAATAAGGCCCTGAGTTATTCAGCTCCCTGGAGAAATAAATGCCCTTGTGTCAGTGTCCCTTATGGGTGTTACATAAATATCAGCCAAAATTTAACTTGGGACACCTTAGATGTAGAAGGCCATTGCACAAGCATGCTGGGAGGAGGAAAATTTTTTTAAAAAGAGAAAAATCCTGAGGCAGTCCACTCAATGCTTCTTTCCTAACGGTTACATTTGTCCCACAGCTGCTCCTTACGGGAGTTCATCTTTCTGCCAAATGTTTCTGAAAACCTAAAGACTGCAGGTCATGAGTGCCTGATCTTTCAGTAAGAAAGGCATGAAAACACTGCTGGCAGCAGAGAGGGGTAGGCAAGGTCTAAAAGAAAAAGCCAGGTTACAAGCTTTCCAGTCAGTCTCTCATACTTCATCAATCATCTGCTGAGAAGGCATTTGGGAGAGAGAGAGTCTTTACGTGCCCTTTGCCCTCTAATCCACTACTCAAATCCAGTATTGACATGAGCTGCTACCAAGGTAAACATACACAATAGCTCACTTAAGAAAAAATCAACCTGTATGGTTTCCTCCCAGTAGCAGTCCCCTGCACAGGAATGGCTGCAAGGCACCTTCTATGAACTAGAAAGATACAAATGGCAAATAATCCTGGCTTCAAGCAAATACTATGGAGACCTACACCATGAGCACTGTGCGACCAGTTCTGCACAGTGCAAAGCCTTGTGTGCCAGGTGTGAGCACTGTCCCTTCCTACCAGAGCAAGAACAACATGCAGCAGCAGCAGATCACAGTTGATACATTTGTTCCACCTACTAAAATGTCTGGAGTGAGCTCTTGATCCACCACTTATGAAAAGAAATATAATGGGTCATATTAATTTTCAGCACAACTCTACTGACACCAGTCAAGTCACATCAGGATATGCTACTCTGTGTATTCATTCTTGGCACAAAAGATATCTTAGCAACTCAAGTGGTACCATGTACATAAACAAAAAGCGATGTAACAGAACACAAAGAAAATGTCATTTCCAATACCAGTTCATTTGTCCTGAAGCAAAGAAGAATGGCATAGCTGTGCCTACTCTCTAAGAAGGCAAGAAACAGTTTTGACAACTAGCCTAAGGAGGAGCTCATAATAATACATTATCTCAAACAATTTGACACTTTGTCCAGTGGCCCAATTGTGTGTATAGTTTAGGAATAAGCTACCTGTAAGCTTAAAAAAACCCAAAGCTAAACACAGAAGTCTAGAAAGGTAAATTCATGTAGCTTTCCAAAACAGTATGAAAGTCAAGAAAAGCAAGGTGCTATGACAACTTCTCCAACTGAACAAGGTTCTTACATAACATAAAAATTAAATGGGAACATTTAAGCACATTAATTTAACATTTCTAAGCCAAGTGTGCTACCAGGACAGAATCTAGCAAAGTTCCCATTTTGCTCTGTTGATGGCTTTCAAATCTGTACCACAGAGGTGTGATAAAAAGACAATGTTTTTTGACACCAGGACAAAGGCCTCTATCAGCAGTCATCACAGAAAACCCCCAGCAAGGTGCATGCTGCAGGCTTTGGCATGTTTTATGCTGTGGAACATTCCTGAAAGGTTAAATATGCTCAAGCTATAATGTGCACAGTGGAGCACTATCTATAGAGGTAATATACATCATAACATAACTTCAGGTAGATTGCTCACCCACAGAAACGTACACAGGTTCAAAAGCCTTCAAAGATCAAGACCCAATTCAGAGGTTTGATTACTCACTGAAATGTTAATGCTTGTAAAAAGAGTCTAACTCTAGTGTAACTATGCACTCTTCTGCTTCTCTGTCCCTCGCTCCTACCACCTTTCCACAGTTTACAACAATTCTGATAACAGCAACAGCTAATTTTTTCACTGGTAATTAGCCCTTGCAAAGCAAACAGAGAAGGCTGACCCTGAAATAATAATTACCCTTTCTAATTTTTTTGTTTCAATCCATGCTGTGTTCAGCATGTAAGCATAGATTTTCCCCTTGTTCCTTTCTTTAATGCTTTAGCCTCAAAATGCTATTTAAATGTTGATGTACGTGAGGAGTCTTCATCATAGAACTCTTTATTGCCATTCAATTCAAATGAGACATTTATTTAACTATCCCCATGCAATAAAATGGTTCCTGCTACCATTCAGTCAGTGCCGCAACCCAAAACCTGGAATAGCAAGAGTAGACTATGGTTTTATATTTTAATTCTGTCTGTAAAAGGTGCATGAATGGCACATTCTAGCACCACTTCAATGGGCACGAGACACAGAGGCTATTTGTCAAACTTCTTGAAATTGCAAGGGCTACAGTGAGAGACACTTTGAAAGGTGTCAGAGATATTTATTATAAGAGCCAAAGAGTGTTTCTGTGTTCCCAAACTTGATAGGTAAAATCTGCCTTCAAAAAAGTTCCATAAGAATCATTAATCATATTTTGGATATTGCCATTTTTTTTAAGGACAGAAGTTTTTGAAACTGACTACATCAGAGAAAACAGATTTCAAGCAATTTAGTGCGTTTTTCAGGTTTTCCAGCTCAAACAGGCTTATATACCTTTACCAATATGAAGGGAGGAAAAGTGGGGACAAGACTCTTCAGGAGCACATCAGCAGCGAATCCTGCAGCACAACACTGAGGTTCAGCCAGTCCCCCTCTCCTTTAGGTGGTCCACAAATACAACTGAAGACACTGCTCAAGCATCAAAGGCAGGCATCCGAGTGGTGCTTGGAGCGGGCTGGGGACCACTGAAGGCCAAAAACCATCTCAGTGAACATCTCAGTAGGGAATGTCTCAATGTCTCATACATAGACGTGTTTTGCTGTGCTAACACAGCTTTGCTACAGGAGGGAAAGGACTCGGCACCCTCCCTCCCTAACCCTACTCTCCGTTTGTACTCAGAGCAGCATTGCATCCACCCTGGTACAAGTGGCCCATCTTCTGCTCAACAAGATTCAGCCCATCTATTCATGTCTTAAGAGTAAAGGCAGCTGCAGTAGGTCAGATAAAAATTTCATTTAGCTAGCCTAGTACTTTATCTCCAGCATTGGCCAAAAGCCATTACCTAGAGAAGACTATAAGGACAGGCCACAAGACTTTCCCTGAGCACTCTCCCATGCACCATACGTGGGTCAGGAATTTCCTGATCCAGGCACATTTCTAGGTGTTTAGAAATTAATTGTGTCTTACCAACACCTGTGTACCTTGTTAGCATTCCTCCCTCTTCTCTGTGAAAGAGGAGGTCTCCCTCAGTGCAGGTTAGAATAGCTGTGCCAGTGGACTTCACTCATTCTCCAGGGGCTGAAATGAGAGAGTAGAACAAATGCCTTACTTATCAAATACTGCTCTGGGTTTGCTCCAGTTCAAAAAGGAGCTTCCAGGAGTCTACAAAATGGGGAAAACCCTCCTCTAATTCAAAAGAAGAGCTTAAGTGAAGGATAAGGAGTTCCCAATTGAAATGACTTGTCCTGAAAGGTAGATGTTGTGCCAGGTAGGATCAAGATGACCATTGTAGGGTGGGGGCTGCAGAAAGGGAAATGTTGCTGTTAGTTGCTGAAGGGAATGGCTGCTAACCATGAGATGGCAAGCAGTTCTGGGAAGAAAAAGGTTTCAAGTTCAGCTATTACTTGCTTACCACATGAAGTACTGAAAGGCTGTGCTGTGATGAGCCAGAGGAAGGAACTTCATATATGGAGTAGAGCTTTTCAACTTGGCAATAATCTAGCTCAGGGTCTTAATGAGCAGTCTGGAGAAGGTAAACAAGGGACTGCTATTCAATTTCATAATATATCATAATAAATGAAGTAGGAGGAAAGTGTGGAAGTTATCAGGTGGCAGGTTTAAAAAGAGACACAAGGAATTGCTCTTTCACACATGTATACATAAGCTGTGAAACTCACTGATCCGAGACATTGCTGATGCCAAAAATAAAGCCGAGTTAAAAATAAAATGGTTGGACAAATAAAAAATAGGTTCAATAAGGGCTCATAAACACATAATGGAAATACACGAAGTCCATGAACCATGGGCTGCTGGAAGGTAGGACAAGATTAGGGAAGATATCATCCTGTGCTCCTCTACTTCTCATATGTTTTCCTTAACCCTCTGCCTCTAGCCATTATGGAGAGAAGATACTGAGAGAGACAAACTTTCAGACTGACCCTGAATTGCTGTTCTTATTCCCCAAATTCAATAGAGTTTTTCAGCAATCACTTGTAACAGCATTTGCTTCTGCTGTCACTGTTCTAATGGAGTGTGCCAAAATGTATGGAAATTAATTATCCTTTTTTATTTCTGGAATGTAGGCTGTGGGGATCTGACATTTAATGCATCAAATGCTCTGCATACATTCTATATCTGGTAAGTGTACTTCTCACAACTTCATCAACAAGTTATGGTTCACAGTCCTGATATGATTATAACATTAATTCCTACTGTCAGAGTGTGTTTACTGCACCAGCTTCATGAAGATGGCTCAGAGCCACTCAGTGCAGAGAAGTTCTGGTTCCTCTAATCAGCGACAAACCACAATCTAAACTCGGAGGATAAAGTCCTACTTTTTCAATATCTCACATGTCAAGGGAAAAAATAACACATTCCTCTGAAACGACTGCGTTTAAGAAATCCTCCATCAGGATTTAATAATGGAAGGTGATAATATCTTTATCTTTATGTTGTGCTCTGGTCCCAAATAATTTGACAAATGTTATCTGGCAAGCTGGCAGGATAGGGGAAAGTCATATTTTTCTGTAGGCCAAGCTTTTTGCAAGCCAAAGCACATTTGTTCTTCTTAGGGCACATTATTGTTCTGTCTCTATCCCCTGCCACTTTAGTGCCCCTCAGCCACTCCCCATAGTGACCCCCAGGTTCTGCATCACACGTGTCCCTTTCTGCCCTGGTCCTCACCTCTTCTCTTACTATGTGCCCATGAATATGGCCTTACCTCCTCCCCCACCACCCTGTCCCTGGATGTATCCCCTTTCCCCCTGCCCCATGCAAGCATGCTTGGGCCACCCCTTCCACAGAAGGCCAGCAGGACAACTGGAACAGAGTAAAGGTTAGGATGCTCAGACGAGGAGGTCCAGGACATCATCCAGCACTAGCCACTGCCTCAGTTAAGTCAGCTGCAGTGTGTTACATGGGTTTGGGTGCCAGAGAGGACCAGCCACATTGCAAGACCGCTCTCCCTCTGTCTCTGTCAACTGTGGTAAATGCCTACTGTAACCACTCCAGCCCAGTGTGCCCACTAAGCCTAGTCTGGACAGTTGAATTTGACCACATATCAGAGGTTTTCTGTTCTCCCTCCTCCATGAGCTTTGCCTATCATTGCCCTGCCTCCCCTTCCTTTTGGAGTATCCTCCAATTCTCTTTCTTTCTCTGCTGTGGCTCTGTAGACCCCACTTTCTCCTAGCAAAATTATTTTTCTTTTATCTGCTGAGAAGGCATGCTCTGAACGTTATGATGTATTATTCAATAGACCTTAGATAAGATGGGAGGAACAATCCGGGAGTGTTAACTGGGGTAGCTTCCCATCTTTCCCTTGTTTTTCTGGAAAGAATTCAAGACAGGTTTGAAGCAGTATGTGTACTAAGAGGTCCAAACTCTTTCCTTTTTGTTCACTTAGTGGTTTATCACCCCAAAAAATTCTAGTTCTGGCTCCAAGCACCCAGATTGTCCCTGTAAATCATGCAGTTAATCAAGTGGAACATTGAAAGCACATCACCACCACCACCATGCCTCACAAGCTGGGCCACTTCATCCTGACAAGCCCCCACTGGGGTGCTCCTAGAAGCAAGGTGCAATGAAAATAAGATCGGTGGAAATAAGTCAGCGCCCTATGGAGGTCCTCATTGATGATGGGAACACAACCTAAAACATCTTTTCATCCGGCTCTGTGTTCAGCTAATGCCACCTACTCCAGCTGTTTTCTAAAGCTGGGCCATTTACTGATGAAATAGCTACAGACATTTTGTGCACATTTCATATTTATCAGCAGGTTGCTAACAATGCAGAAATAAGCAGAACAGCAATTTGTAGCTCTGCTCTGTTGCTGCAGTCCTCCTCCTTTTGATTTATGATCTTTTTTCTGTATGGATCTGTCTTAATGACACTCACTTATTGACAAAAGTCTGCCTTTTATAGACTTGGAATTATTTAGAGGTCAAAAGAATAATTCTTTTAATAATACAGTTTCTGCTTCCTCAGCAATAGTATTTATGAAACCATCTTTCTTTTGCTGGGTTATTTCCCTATCTTTGGAATAGCCCATTTCCCTTTTGCTCCGTTAGGCATATTTTAGCAGAAGCAAAAGGATTATTCCTTCATTACACCTTATCGTTCCTCTTGACCTGATCTCTGAAAATATCAAAGTGATGAGCAAGAAGCCACTTAGAGTTTAACTGATAATCCTTGCTGGAATGTCATTTTTACCTGTACAGGAGCTGGAATGGCTTAGATAATTTAGGTAAACCCTCCACAAGCCCTTGAAGACCTATGGAGTGTGCCCATACTGCAGTAGAGTGTTCCCATCTCAGCACAGAGACGTGGGCTGCCTGTGCCCAGAGCTTCGTGTTACCAAGGCTGGTTGCACCCACCTTAAAGAAAGCTCATTTCAAGCTAACTCACACCATTTTCCTCCGACATACAATACAGATATGGCCCAGAAGCATCAAGGTGGATGCTATCACATGCAGGAGAAGTAGCAGAAATTTTATCTTAGAAGATGTATTTTGTACTCCATAGGGAAAAGTACTTTTCCTTCATTTCAGTCAGTTCAGTTTTCACGTAGTCACTGGGCAGCCCTGGCTGGGGGCAAGCCCTGTGGGATGGTAAATGCTGTACTCAAACTGCTCTGTTCAAGGTGAGAGCAGCAGCTGATGCTGACCTGTTGGGCTGGCTCCGACCAAGGCCTCCACCTGGCCGGGCTGCCCCTTCCCCTCTCCTGCCTGCCCAGATCGTAGACTCTTTCCATGAGCACGCCATCCTCTACGTGTTCACACTTGCAGGAGTTTGAGCTAGGAGATCTCAGATCTCTAGATTTTATAGCAGCTAACACCATGCAAATAATAATATCAAATAAGTAATAATATGACTGCCTAATAACAAACACTACATCATACTAAAGAGAATATGTCTATTGCTAGCAGAATAAAAGGAGGAGGGATTCCAAGGAAAACAAAAGTCTAAAATAATGCCAAGAGCCTCCATAAAGTCTAATAACCCAAAAAGACAGAACTAGCCATTGGGCATGCAGCAAAAAAACCGCCCTTGAAAAGACCTTTTTTATTCACAGGTTTGGACTAACAAAAACTCTCTCAAGCTATAAACTAGAATAGCTAAATTCTTAATATGTTCTAAGACCCTCATGGCTTCTACACAGAGATCCTTATTCCATCTTGAAGATTTTAATTTATCAAGTGGTAACACCTCTTTCCATCCCTATTTCAAGCCTATCATACCAGAAGATAGGCTTATAGCAGCAGATTCCATCTTTCAATACGAGAGCTGCTTATAATTGAAGCTTTAGCAAAATGTATGTTTTAAAATAGCCTGGATTATTTTTGGACAGGTGTAGGGGGTGGCCATTTTTCAGAAAAAAATTGTTTTTTAGGAAAGATACAGCAAAACAATAGCAATAGCTAGCTCTCCCACTCCCTTCCCAGTTTCCTTTTCATCATAATTTAACCTTTCCTTGGTGTTCCCCCCCCCCACCAAGAAAAATGAAAAAAGGAATGGAGAAATCAGGAAAAAGTTGAGGCTGAAGTTTCCACTTGAAAGCTCGTGATAAATATACTTGTGAAACAGTGAGACAATCAAACTATCTTTCTTTTTGAACTTGAGGAATGAATGACCTCCATTAAAAAACTGCAGCTTTTTTTGTCTCAATTTTTCACTATTTATAAAAACAGATTTTACAATAATTTTTAAATACCAGAGATTAGAAAAAAAGTCTGATGTAGGATCAAAATAGTAACTTCTCCAGTTAGTCACACAGTTCTATGTTCACAGCACTATTCATACCTGCTCATTTTCACTTTTGTGCCAGGGCGCTGTGCCAGCGGGGCTGCTCCAGGAGGGGGGATGAGCCACGGTGACCCCATCATGGGGTGCTGTCCCCTGGGGTCTGAGCCAGGCAGGGAGAGCTGGGGCCTGTCACCTGACAGGCATTGGTGAAAGCCCGGACACAGCCAGGGCTGAGCCAGGTCCAGTGTCCAGCCAGGGTCCAGCTGGGAGCAGCAGGAGAAGAGGCTGGTGGCAGGGCTGCAGTTGGACCTTCCAGCACTCTGTGTCCAAGGTCCTTTCAGAAGAAAAGGTCCAAGACCGGGCTGGAGACATGCTGCCCACAGCAAGGGTCTGACGAAGGGCAGGGCTGGATGGGCCACCCTGACCTCAGCTGAGCTGAAGCTCCCAGGGCCCGTGGTGGGAGGGTGGTCCCCAGCAAGGCAGACCTGCGCCCACCATAACCTAATTAGTGACCTCAGGGCTCCTAGCATCTCACTTGTGACAGTGAAATGATGTTATGATCCAGCTCATTAGCATGACTCATAGTGTTTCCTTTTGTCAGTTTTGCAACAAAACTGGGGGAAAAAACCCAAACTGGCCACAAAATGCAAAGCTCAGGCACGGATTAAAATCTGAACTCCCCAGAGTTTCAGTAAATTAAGACCAGGATTTAGGTTTAGGCCTACTTCTCTTTTATCTGTTGACTTTTCTTCAAGTGTTGTCCTGACTTAGGAAAAAAAAACCCAACAAAAACCAAGAGGAAACTCTCTGAAGTTACCTAACGTCAATCTGAATTCAGACCTAGTCATGCTGCTCTCTAATTTTTCTCCTCCTTTCTCTGAAAACCCCTTTCTTCCATCTTAACATGAAACAGTCTAATAAATGCATTGTTCACTGATTCTTTCTTTTTTTTTTTCCTGTTAAACTCCACCACTTCACACCTGGCATCTTGTGACTGAATGGCCCTCCTTAGCCTAACAGTTAGAAAAGGAATCAGAGAAAGAAGGGGAGGAAGGATGGATCTCAATCATTGCAGTCATGCTAATACAGCATGAAGCACAATCAGGAGCTGCCAGGGAAAGGCTGATTAGTAACAAGAGAAATAAGTCTTAATTTCGCAGACACATATTATTCCTTGCACAGATTTAAAATTTAAGGCTCAGGGCTGTAGAGCAGCAGTTAAGGGAGCCAAACAACCCGTAAAGCAGGCAGAGGTTATAGCTAGTTATTGACAGCACAATCATCATATGCCATTATAAAGCATCTGAACACACTCATAAAAACTCATCCCTCACATACCCAAGGCCACAGACCCTGTGTTAGGATTATATTCAAGGTGAGATATGATGATGCCACAGTGTTTCAATTTTTATTGACATCCTGGCCTCGAGGATTAGGAGGTGTCAGAATGCATCTGTGTATTCAGAGGAAGACAATGAGATCCCCCCCTCTATCTCAGCTGTACTTAACAGCTTTCTTGGACCGTAGTGCAGGTGAAAATGAGAAAAAGCAAAGGAATGCCACATAAGAGTATCAGCAGCCCAAATAGGATCAGGCAGTCCAGAGTCATCCGCCAGAGCGTGGACCAGAAAACCAATTATTAACTACATGACAGTACAGTATGACCTCAATTCACAGTAGTAGGTACTGCACATGGGCACAACACAAGCTGGCTTTGGCCCACAGGGTTTGAAATACAAATAATTAGAGGACAAATAACAGGTGAAAGTAAAAAATATGGTGGAGAGCGATACAGCAGTAAGATAGCGTGGACCTAAACCCTAAGTAACATCAGTATATTTGCTGTTCGCAGGATTCCTGAGCATCACAAGCATCAAAGCAAGTTTTAAGGAAGTTCCTAAATGAGGCCAAGGTGGAAAGCAGTTGCTCTGAGAGAAGTTACTCTGGTCCAGATGATGTATCTCTGCTACTAAACATTATCTCCAAGTATTGCTAAACCCATTTGATTTTCAGTATTTTTCACTTCCAGGTTCCCTCCGGAACTGTTTGCAATACTCTAAGGCTCATCCTCTGTTGTCATTCAATAGAGTACACCTCCAAAAAACCAGGGATATCAGAGCCCACATTTATGTAGTGCACATTCCCTCCAGAAACCACAGCTGTCACATGTCCTTTGCAGAGAAATCAAAATTCGAATTTAAATTACTTGCCCACAGACATTAGCAGGACCAAACACTGATCTATGAGTCTTGCCCACCAGGTCAGAGTTAAAATCATTTGACTGTGCTCCCTCCTGGATGCTGGGGCTCAGTAATTATTTTCTGCTTGTAATTACTCCAACTCTCATGCTTCTTTACATATTATCACGGTCCACATGGGCAGAGTGAGATACAACACTTTTCTCTGGGCTCTTATTGCTGAATAGGCTCAGGTAACACAACTCATTAGTTTTTGTCTGATGTCAGAGCTGATGAATGCCTTTTCCTCTTGAAAAATTGTAATGAGTAGAGAAAGCACAACAACATAAATCTACAGCAGTGACAGTGACTGTGGCCAGAATCAGGAAGAGCTCATGCTTAACCAAAGTCTGAAGGAACATTCAGGATTGTTCCTCTTTGGAACTCAGAGCCTGGTGGTGGTGGTGATCCGCACACTTCCCAGCTCCCATCTCCAACCTCTGATTATCCAATGAGATGAAAAATAACCTTGTTGACTCCAAAGACCTCTCAGTGTCAGGGGGAAAAAAAAAAAGAAAAGAAAAAAAGAAAAAAAAAAAATCAAGTTTAACTGTGCATTGGGACATTAATTTTAAAAAGACTACTTCAAAGGCATGCATGCACACTGCATGACCCAGAGCAGTCACTTTTCTTCTGTTCTTTGAGGAAATTGCTAACCCAATTTCAATCCTGCAGATAAAAGTATTTTATGATTCCAAAAAGTGTCTCTTTCACGTGGGGTTTAAGCACCATTATGGGAAAGTTTACCTCTCATGTTTGTGACCACCAAATTCACTCAATGCCTGTTTCATCTGTGAATTTGGGAAAAAAAAAAAAAATTGTTTAATCTTGTCAGTAACTTTCCTGTTCATCTCAAAATGGAGGCTGAATAAAGTTAATCCCCAGTGAAACAAGTCCCCGGGATCCCTGAGATTTACACAGAAAAGTCTAGCTCAGGGACGAGGAAGGCAGCTGTCTCTGGCTAGAAAGTTGGCTGCTGAGGCAACAGTTTTGTAACTCTTCAACGGCCTTCTCACAATAATTGTCTAGTGCACAGTACATGAAATGCTGTGTTACGCATTGGCATGAGGAAGGGAGCTGTCTCTGGCTAGAAATTTGGCTGCTGAGGCAACAGTTTTGTAACGAAACGGCCTTCTCACAGTAATTGTCTAGTGCGCAGTACATGAAATGCTGTGTTACGCATTGGCAGTTTTTGAGGCCAGGTTGCTGCTGCAAGAAATCCACAGGCAGATCTGGGGTGAAACAGAGAATATAAACTAATTTATTAATCTTTTACCTGAAGTTTTTGGACCACAGCCTGGATCCTGAGCTGGGACAGGTCTGCCACATCGCAGGGACACAGGCGCCTGTTCATTCCAGGAGGAAAGGTCAATTTTAGAGCTGCAGGGACAAGCACAATCCTGCATAGATGATTGTCCCCTCCTTTTGTGGTCCACAGCTGGCTTTCACCTCTCAGCAAAATGGTTCTTGAGCTGAGGCATCTCCTGTGAACTGTGAAAGGGCACAACTGCTGTGAAAAACGGAGCGTAGAGCAGCCATAGAGGGCAGCAAGGGGTTGGTTACTAAAGCCTTGGGCCACGCTCCTAGCCCAGATTATTTTCTTCTCTGCTCTTGGATAAAGTAAAGCCAAAACTATTCATCCACTTGTGAAAAAGAAGTCCCTTAAGAAAAGCTTCCTGGAGAGCTGTGGAGCAGAGGACAGTGTGGTATAAGCTGCTTTAGCAGTTCCAGGGCTTTGCTTGTGTTTGCCACCTCCTTAGTGCAAGAAGTGAGACCCTCTGTAGCTGTCAGCCTCTTGGGAGAACCACGTAGTGTCCGTCAAGTCATTAGGGATTCTCATTGCTTGCATAATTGTGTGTAGTGTTTTAATGTAACCTATTCACTGAGCATCCTGACAGATGATGCAGGATTGTAGCAGTAACTTAAAGAAAAGGAGAAAGCCAAGCAGCCGTCCTTGCCACCAACGCATCAGTATTTCTGTGGCAGGTTGGCAGAGGATTCATAAGGAACCACTCTGCCTTTAAACCCTTTTCCTTCAAACAAGTGCCAGCTCCGTTTACAAAATTACATGTCGTTGCCTAAAGCAGTCTGTACCACTCTGCCGCAATCCCGTTAATAACTGGTGTCTCTCGTTAGCCACTACTGATTCACGTCGCTGTGCTGACAAAATAAAACGATCACTGCGATGTTGATCATCACATTCAGAGTTTTGATGAGATGGCCACATTGTAGATACTAGTTCCCATCAATAGCTTCCTTTGCTTCTAAATTTCGATAGCACGGACTGCAAAGCAGCTCCCTGAAAACAAGACTGTTGTCACTATCGATTACTATCTGAAATTAATACTGGTTTTGCCTGGCAGTCAAACTCACAATGCTTCCTAGGAACTCTCATGCACGCATTTGTATATCTGACAATGACACCAACCATACCATTTTTTAAATATTTTTCTGAAGCTTTGTGAGCAAATCAGCTTATGCCAGCTTGAAGCTCTTCTTCCAACTTGTCTCGCCTCTGAAATAGCTGAAATACCTTTTAAAGGCAAAGAAAGTGCATCCCTGGCTCCAGCCTGCCAGAGCGAACAACTGGGTTGCTCTTTTTGAATTCACAGTTCAGAGCTCATCTGCACTCACGGAGGGATTTTGCTTTTTCAATTTCCGTTTTACAACAGGCCAAATGTTTGCCAAATGAGGAGCTTTATTTCCCATGGGGAATTCACAGACAAACCATCCAGGTTTGCTTTGTTCTTTGTAAGCGATCAGGTACCCTCGGGGCTACTGGTGAGCAGCCACCACTGCTGTGGTGCCCAGCCAGGGCAGCCTCGGGCGGGGGAGAGCATGTGTCCCTCTCCTCGCCTCCAAATGGCAATGTGGATGAGAGACTGAGCCTCTGCTCTGGCAGTTCTCCTTTTCGCATGTTTTTCCTCCTTCATGGACTCCCATTGAAAATAAATGCAGATAGACGTTATCTATAGCTCTGCTTTTCTTATCATGTTTCCAGAACCACCAGCACACTACTAACCTGAAAACATCTAGTCCCCTTCCCCTTGGGAAGGTGCCACCACACACCTTATTCCTCAGCCAGGTGTTTTCTTTCACTCAAAACAGGTCTCTTCACTGGACGCTCCCCCTCTAAGAAATGCTCTCCCCCTTGTTTTCCTGCCCCCCAACCAGCACAGCTCCTAGCACCATCCCAGCACTTGCCCTCTGCCTGGAGGCTGGCATCCCTCAGCTGACTGACCGCCCACATCCTGCACCACCCGTGAATATAGCAGGAGTGCCGTGGCTTGCAGGTGAGAGCAGTCATTCACTTCACTTCCCCTCATTTACCTCAATTCCCTCATCTGTAAAACATAGATAACATTTCTCCAGCTCGCAGGAGACGATGATCATGTTATTTATATCCAGATTCACATTCAGACTACACAGCTATAAACAACCTAGTGATATTACATAAATGTCATTATTGTGACTACTCACGAGAACGTGGGAGGTTTTGTGTAAGGGCACAAACAGGGACTTTCGGTGGAGGAGGAATGCGTTTCTATTCTGCATGGATCTGAACACAAATACACGGCAAAAATTAATCTTGGCACGCCTTTTTTAAGTCGCTCCTGCCAACTATTGCAAGAAATTATTTCTGTTGGAAAGTTTAACATTTGCATCAGTCTTTGATTTGAATGAGAGACAGAAACAGGGTAGTGAAGGTAAATGCTTCTCTGGTAGTTGCCAGTTCTGTTCCTAAAGTTTGCTCTAGCTTGCAATAAGCAAATAGGCAGATTATTTTCCCTCCTTCAGAAACCCCCTTCGATCTCTGTGAAACAGCAATGGTGACTGGCAAAGGTTTGAATCATGGAGAGACACCTGTCCCCAGTCTCAGGGCTTTCAGATCTGCTAAGGCAGAGCCAGGTCAATAGACATGCCAGGTCGTGCCCAATTGACTCCAAATGTTTTCTGCAGAGACTCCAGAAAGACAGGAGTTGCTCTGTTGCATCAAACCAGTGAGGCATGCAGTCCAGGATCCTGTTTCCAATGGTGGACAATACCAGATGCTTCAGAGGTTAGATGCCATTTAAGCCCCAGTGACGACTTTGTGCAATAAATTTGAATGCCATTGAATTATATTGCAACATGCTGAGAAGAAAATTGAAGATATGGAAATTGTCTTTTATGGCTGAAATGCAATTCAGACCAAAGATGTTGCAAACTAGAGGGCCGTGAGAAACGGTTTGAAGGTCTGGAAAACCCGAGTTGTGAAAACCTGTGCGGTAGTGTAGCCATCTAGTGATCATTTTGAGAAGTCTTTCTTTTTCTTGCAGAAATGTGATGCAGCACATCGAGAGACAGGAAAGATGATGCTCTTTGAAACGAACACGTAACGGTGAAGATTTGAGAGCAACAGGAAGCTGTACGTGTGGGGGTAACATTTACAAAGCTGGAAAACAAGATTACAAGAGGTTAGTGATTCCATAGGATCAAAAGGTTTATCTGCAGCATGCCTGCCACCTGTGAGAATATTTGCATAATACAAGGAATCAAACAAACAAACATCTTCCAGAGAAGGGAGAGCTCGCATGCCAGAAGATATTCAGAAGTGCTTGCAAATTGCAAGTGAGCACCTGAAGAGTGAGACTCACTCAGCAGGACCAAGGTTCTCCGCCTGGTTGCTCGCAGAATGCTTATTCAATATCAGCTAAAAAAAAACAAAACCCAAAGCCAAACCAAAACAACAAAACTAACCAGAATCAAATACCTTTTTCCTGGATCTCAGGTGGAAGATTTTGTTTAGATAGAAAAAATGAAAGATTCCCCCAAGCACAAACCCTCCCACGGTACTGGGAAAAAGGACTAAAATGTTTGACTGACGGAGCAGGGATAATCACCATATTGATGCATTTATAATGAGGCAAAGCATGGCATAGAACAGTAGCACACTGCTGAAACCAGCACTGTGCTGTTTTACATCATATGAAGAAGCAAAAACTGGCAAGTCCAGAACTAAAAAGTGAGGACACTAAAACAGAGCCAAAGTGAAATGGCACTGTGCCTTGGCTCTGGCCATGGCCCGCACCTTACCCCACTGCAGCTTTCCTCAGAACTATGTTCCTTCCCTGACAGATCTCTGGTAGCTGAAGGTTAGTTTAAACCCTGAAGCAGGAGACTTAAGAGATCTGTCCACCCCTCAGGGTTTCTAACAATGGTCGTTAGGACCACTCTGGGTATTCTTGATAGACAGACATAAGGATATCAAGAGAATGAAGCATGAGCTACAGTAATTAGCATAATATAATTCAAACACACAGGCTTAATAAAGTATTTCAGTATCAACCTGTGACATAGTTTAATTATAAGCAGGTAGAAAGAGAAAGTATTTTATTTTTTCAGTACTGAATTCCACCTCCTTAGTCTTATCATTCTTGGCTCACAGAACAGGGAAAACAGAAGTGCTACAGTGTCTTATATCTGGGCCATTCTTTATTACATTGTACTTTTAATAAATACCCTTTTATTCATCTTCTTCCTAAGAGACTCACAGATCCTGTTCCATTCGTGCCACTTCCCTCACCCCACGCCCTTAGGTCGCTGTAATTGCCTTTCCTTCTCTGGGCTCTGCACTTTTGCATAGCATACAGAGAAAACTTACCTGAGGCTTAATATCACCAGTTATATTAGGGCTATACTGGGTACACTGCAGCTATACCAGAGCTCTCCCTGTTAAGACAGCATCACGAGTCATCTGTGGGTAATAAGGACACTCAAGTCTAGCTGTAGCTCTGATTTTTCCTGGCTTATTCCTAAACTACTCTGGGTTCAGGCCATATATAGCAACAGCACCGGAGTGACAATAATTGCATAGTTCCTGCTGCACAGTCACAACGATCAGAAGCTAGCTACACCCCTGGAGTTTCTGCTACTCAGCTGGTTGTTGCATCCTTTCTCTTTCTGTCCTCTCTCTAGTTCTTACGATCTAGTAGAGAGTTTGTGAAGCAAACCTTCTCAGCAAGTTTTGAGAGGTGTAGAAACTCCTGCTGGTTAGTCAGGAGGGTTTGGACTTTCAGCTAGTCTGTAGCAGCTAGCGACATCTGGGCCCAGTCTTAGAAAAGAGAAGGAAAGTAGATATCACAGAGTCTGGAGATAAAAAGAATAATTGCACGTACAGGCATGCAGGCTTACTTAGAATTAAAGATAGGGATTGTATTTATCCACTGCTGAGCAATAAAACAGCTAGCAGTGTTAAACCTGAGATTAATTTCCATCCTCCTCCTCTCTTCCAGAGTTATACGTGGACCAAAAATATGACCTAACAAAAGAACAGTAACTGAGTGTAATTCAAGTTTTAAGTCAGTCCTTTACTTTTTCTTTGTAAATTCCTCCTGCTTCCTCTGAATTTTCCCAGAAACATTGCTATTCATAGACTTCCACAAACTATCTTACTGATCCTGCACATGGCACTGGAAACAGGGAACAAGGTTCCTAATTTCCCCAGTACATACTCAAAGGCAGCTTTCAGTGAGACAATCCCAACAGGGGCCAGTGGTTTATCTACCATGTGTTTTCATCACAGTTGCTATCTATCAGGAAGCAGACCCTAATCCAGTAAGCCTGACCTTAATTCTACACTTCTGGATGCATGACCTTGAATCTGGCTGCATCATTTTGCTCAGAAAAGTCTAGTCTTATCAAGTAATTCAGTTCAGTCTGTAGAACTAAACTGTCCTTATTATTTTTCACCTTGATGTCATCCACAAACTTTATTAGCAATGATTTTATACATTCTTCCAAAAGACTGAGGGAAGATGAAAGGAATTGAACCAAGAAGAGATCCCTGGGGAACCCTTGTGCGATAGGCTTCTTTTGCAAGATGATTCCCCGTTTGCAGTTGCTATTCGAGATTTATCATTGAGCCGGTTTTAATCCACTGAATGTGTGCTACATTTATTTTACCTACTGCTGACCTTTAACTAGGATCTTCCATGGCACCAAGTCCAACACCTTAGAGGACCTGACATGAACATTTACCATGATGGACCAAATTTGTAATCCATACAAAAAGCTGTCTACATTCCACAAAACATGCTTTCCATAAAACAATGCTGAAAGAGATCAGTTGTCATCTTGTTTCTCTGCTCTTGTAATTACACCTCTCTTCTTTAGGACCAAATTTAACACTAGGCAAATCAGCCTTTAATTACCTGTGATTTCAAAGTATCTTTAAAGAAAATTGGTATAATCTTATGCAATCCTAACGCCTCTCAAGTGCATGTATGTGCACGTACACACCCTCCTCTGATGTGTCCTTCACAGTTTGCTCACAACCAATGTGTGCTCTTCTTGGTTAAGTTTTTTCTGAACTCCTGGATGTGAGCTATTTGATCATGTAAATTTTAAGATGTTCAATGACAGCAACGAGACTCTAGCATTTTCATTACCTGCTTTCAAAACAGAATTTCAGTATCACTTCCAAATGTGACTTCCAAATGTCTGATAAAGCACCTTTCCTTATCTGTAATGAATATTCATTTAACAATTCACTTTTACTGTAGTATTACCATTTATATCAAGTAATGAACCTGTGTTTTCTTAAGGGATGCCTTTCATTTCAGTATCTGAATTCTTATTGTCCTCAACCTCCTTGGCATATATACGTGGAAACGTTAATTACTCTGTACCAGTTTTGATTGAAGTGGCTTTATATAATCCAGACAATTCCAAAATTGAAGTAAAAATCAAAATTTCTTTTCAGTCTTCACAGTCATTTTTGCATTGCACTCAACTTAAATTCTAGTTATTTTCATTTCAAAGCACTGTAGGCACTCGAGATATTTTGCTATCATCTCTACAGAAATGCTGTCATCCTAGCAGGAAAATTAAGTGTACCTTTGTTATTTTATGGTGAGCAGCAAATGTATTTATTTGATTTGACTCACTCATGGGAAATATTTTTCAATGAGAACGTTCTCTAAGCATTAATTCTACTAAAATAATCATAAAGAAATCTAACACATGGCCCTATAAATAGTTGGAGGCAAATATTCATAGGATTGTATCATTACTCTCGCTATCCTGACAGCTGAGCATGACATGCCATCCCCAGACCTTTCCCTTCCCTGCTCAGTGAAATCTCACCTTTACTCCCAGGACACACCTGCCTTGGAGCCAGCATTTCTCCTGAGCTGTGACGAACAGAGATGGCCTCAGCTCCAGGTCCCAGAGGTGCCACTTTGTGCAGGGTAGCTGAAACAACCCCTTGGCCAGCCGGGCTGGAGGCATGAACTCCCCTGACAGCAAGCCCTTTACTCACTGTTGCCACCCTTCTATACCTTACACATTTCTACCCCTTTCACATCATCATTTTACTGCCCACCAAAGCAGGCAAGGCAGGCTGATCCCCAGAGGGGCCTCAGCTCATGTGCTTCTTAGTGGCAGAGGACACTATTAACATTGACCTTAAACATTGCCATGTACAACCCCAAGTTATAAGATGATGTGTATGGGTATGCAACACCCCATAGCAGAGAAGTGAAAACACAAGATGATTCAGGAAGGCAATGCAAGCTGATGCCACCAAAACCACAATGAACCAACATGGCACAGCCACAGGGAGATGTGATGAGCAGAACAGCATAACCGGCAATGTGCTGATACTGCTTTTTGGATCAACACTTTGGCTATGGGCAGCACTTCTGCTCCTCAGAGCACTCTAGGGTATGAAAAGGCAACCAAAATCATGTAGGAGTGATGTTATTGCCAACAGACTCGGAGAGAGTGATTAGACATGGAAGGTTGGCAAATGTGAATAATAAATAACCACTTCCAGTGAGGATCGCTTCTCTTCCACTACTTTCTGCACCCTCTAGACATTTTACAGGCTGGGGAACTGAAGTTTAAGTCTGTGTGTTTCCCAACCTGCTAGCAGATCCCACTGCCTTGAAAGGTAACTCAGGGAAATTTAAGTAACAAACTCCTGGCCACCAGTTTCCCGTCTGAGCCACACTTCCCTGGTGAGAAATGACACACTCTGGTCAGGAAACCCATTTGTCAGTGGTGAGTGACTCAAGGTAATATTTGTCGGGGGCGCAACTCTCCAGCTTCTGGGCAGAAATATTAATCTCTTCTCTCTTCCATTGACTGCTTCAAGCACTTTGCTCAGCTGTTCACCTTTAATATCTCTGTCTTGCCAGAGTAGAGCATGAAAACCCAAACGATGCTGATCAGAAAGCATTACTGCCACACTCCAACTGCAACGGCAGCTCAAAACCCAATCAGATCTGTTACATTGACCATGATCACATCAATCACTGCTTTATCAATTTATGGTATTCCTTGTCTTGAGCTGCAATATATACAGTCCTGGGGAGCAAGCATTCAACTTTTTATTCCTGTATTGGGTACTAGCAATGGCCTGATTGGCAAATTCAGATGCAGACCCCCCAGCTCCCCTGCAGCTGACAGGATTTGGTTTCCAAGTTCTGGTTCAGGTATCTTTTCTGTACAGTAGGAGACTCAACCCAGCAGGTTGTTAACAGCCACACTGCTTTCTATATAATACACAGAAACCTTCCCCAATTCCCTCCCCAAAAAGTGAGAAAGAAAAATCAATATGATAATTTATCTACACTGCCAGAAAACTCAGTACAAACACATACCACAAATAACCAAGTGAAGTAAAGACAGAGAGAGAGAACTTAACAGCGACAGAGAAACCCATGTGCAATTTAGTACAGTCTACACTCCTGCTCCCTCTACCACACAAACCAACACTGCAGTCTGGCCATATTTCTTCATGAGGAGTGCTTTATTTTAAAAAAACAAACCTTTCTCCTCTCTTCCTCCTCCTTCCCATTGCATTTGCCTTTCTCTGAATTTTCTGTGTGCTCATCTGCGTTAATTTCTTTCCCTGATTTGCCTTTTTTTAAAAAAAGTCACCCTCTGAGTCTAAGCATATCTGTTAATCCAACCCATCTATCAACAGTTTCTGAGCCATCTCTTCAACCTATGCAGTCAGGGATTTTAGCAGGCTTTTATCATTTTTATGTGCACTGCTGCCGCCCATTGTCACAAGGTCACCCTTGAAAATGATACTATGCCTCAGTGGGTACTTTTTCACCTAATAAAATATACAGTACACTATATATCAATCATATTGTCTAGGGACCAAATACTGAACAGTCAAAGAGGGGTAAATGCTTCCCTCTGGATCAATTTTTGACTGCATAGCAAGGGTAACCTCTTTGCCAACAAGAGAGATGGAAAGTCCAGCATTAGACTACAGGGAGCCTCTTGAGTAATTCTGGAAGCACAGTCCCTCTTTGCTCTCACACGTTCATGGAATTAAACTCAAAGAGGTTAAGAACAAGGTGTGTGACAGACTCGACTGTCCGAGCCAATTTTGCCACCAGGACTCCATCTCTCCAGGACTATTTGGTCCATCAGCCCCAGCCTGCACATGGGGCAGTGTTCGGATGGGCCCCTGAAGGGTCTGGAGCTGATGCTCAGGAAGGAAAATTCGCTGAGTAGCACGTACCCATTGAGAGAGCCCAACCCAGGTAAATGCTTGGCATTTTGGAGCTCCTGCTGCACAGCTCTGGAGTCAGCCCCTGCTTTTCTTAAGCAAACAGAAACAGTTATGGGCAAATCTCAGGTAGTGAGATGGACAGTTAACTGG
>NW_010293429.1:0-45794 GCF_000700745.2 Antrostomus carolinensis
GTACTGAATGGCACAGGCTGGCAGGTTACAGCAGCCCCAGTCTCCCAGACAGGTCTTCAGGAGTGAGCACCATCACTTGAAACTTCTGTATGGCGAGAGGTTAGTGGTTCCAGAAGGAAAAAAAAGGATTACAGTGAAACACCAGCCAGAAAACGGGTAATTCAGGGATGGAAAGGGCTCTGCAGTACATTTTCTTGTGCTTTTGTCCAGCTTGTTTTGTGTACTACTGTTTCCAGTGAAACAGGTTTGACTGTTTCCCTTGGGAAACCATAATGCAGCAACCACACAGCACTTGCTGTCAAAGAATTTATTTTTTTTTAATTTTCACTTGATTTTCTCTCACCTATTTACACAATGTTCCATAGCTCTTTTCTGTGTATTTCAGTTCTAAGCATTTCCTATGCAAACACATCCTTAAAATATCTGCTGGCTGCTTTCCTTACCTCATGTTTTAGCCAAGCTATGTCTAAACAGTCTTGAATTTCTTTTTTTTTCTCATGTTAGTGCTTCAGATTCTATGGTTAGGGTTTTTGCGGGTTTTGTTAATGCTGTAGTTTGTTACCCCTCTCACCACCACCACCCTCTCTCCTGCCATCAGTAGACTTAGACACTGTGGTGTCCAAAGCCTGTATCACACGGTAAGGACAGCCGCTGAGCTCCTGTTGCAGCAGTGCTGGCATAAACAGGGAAAAAAAAAAGCTACTTTTAAGGTATGGTAAGATAAAAGAGAGCAGCCATAGCAGTACACTGTAAGAAGCTACAGCCTTGCTCTTGCTCCTCTGTGACAGTTGACTATGAACACTTTCTGTCTGGACTGATCGTGTCTGTTTTAGGCAATCCTTAGAAAGAGGCTTCTTCTTTTTAAGAGATAATATTTTATTACAGTTGGTCTTTGATCTCCAAGTGGCGGACCGGGCACATGTACAAATTGCAATTATTTTTTAACAGTAAAAATTACAATAGTAGTTGTGTTGCCTTTTTTTAAAGCAAGTTTTGCCTTTGCTAGTGAATATTTGCAATTTGAGCTATTGTTCCTCAGACGCAGGGAATCTTTTTTCCAATGAAGAATTCTACCATCAAGAAATTGGAGAGTTTTTCAGGTAAATAATCCTCCTTAAGTTTCTTTACTCTTCCACTTGGATCATTTACTCAATATAGATAAAATAACAGGGATGAAAACCCTGCAATATTTCACTCTTTTAATTGACAATGAGGTCAACATAACACAGGTGGCCTTTTTCCTTCTTTCTCATTCAGTGTTGGTGAGTTGTTGTGGTGGCCAAACAACACTGCCACAGGCCTCTGTACTGATTTCCTAAGAGCAATGAGGCTATTAGCTCGCTTTCTTGATCTAGCTGTACATATGTAGAAGCCTTGAAAAAATTTACCTTCTCAGGGGGGGCCATGAATTTCCATTTCAGTTAAAATTTTTTTACACAAAATGAGCACAAGTCACTTTTAAATAAAAAAAAATTTTGTTTTGTTTTGGTTTTAGTCTAAAAGCTCTTCTGTCTTTGGTTAAAAAAAAAAAAAAAATAAAGAAATGAGGTTTGCCAGCAAACAGGACATCCAAATGGGAGGTTTAGATAATATGTAACCACTAAAAAATAAAGCTTCTAGAGTCAGAACTTAAAATATACATTTTTTATATTTTTCTTATTTTACCACCAACTCTGCTAAATAATGGAGTACTGTGATAACATACCCTATAAATATATTTACATCGATGGAACTGACTAGATGTACTTTCTGCCTGAGGATCTGAATTTGTATATAGTTTGAAATATTGCTATATTGCTTTAAGAAAGTAAAAAGCCCAAATATTATTGCTGTGCACCAGAAGTGATGGGGTACTTGAGAATATGACTGGTAAGCAGTTACTTAGATTAATGAGAGGGATGTCTACAGTCCGCTGAAGAGCATTGGCAATCACTCAAAACACCTGAGATACTGCACACAGTGAGGATATTCAGACCAGAAAAAGTTCAAATATAACGCTAAAAATACACAACATTTTTGCTAATAAATGAAGCTTGGACTCATGCTCAGTGTAATCATAAACTAATTAACAAAGGAGATGAAAAGTGAGTGGGACATGCATGAATAGAGTTATAATCAGTAAAAATGCGCACAGTAAAATGAATGAGAAACTGATTAAATGGATATAAAGAGGAATTATCAACTGGATTTTGACCTCACAGTATGTTTCTTGGCTATCTCTGTGCCACGTTACACTTCTGTTCTGCCTGAGTAAAGGGATCTGCATGGCAAACCCAGTCCTGGAGCACATCTGTGCATAGGGGCAGCTGAGTGAGCCTGTGTTTGGTCTCTTGTTGTGAAGAGACTGCAGAGTTCCAGGGACTGCAGAGGGAAGGAGAATAAAGAGTTCAAACCCACATTCCTAGACCAGTTCAGGTTTAATTACGTGACCTTTCTGTCTTTGCAGTTCTTTATATCTTGATAGATAGTAGTTAATAATTTTAATTACCTGCAACCAAAATAACATGGCATCTTGATATGAAAAACTTGTCAGGGGGGGTAAATGCATAAGGCTTTATAAAGCTGACAGTGTCTCTCTAGGGTAGCAACTGCTCTTGATGGAAAGTCCCTGAACTGCTTAAGGTATGTTTGAAATATTAAAAAAGAAATGCTTGTTTTGTTTCCTGGCTAGCTCTAGCTTGAGCATTAGGTCATGTGAAAGTCAAAGTGTATTTGTTAATGATCAGTGCTAGCTGTGAGCTGAGCCTTGAGGGATGGAATGGGAAAGGAGGATTAGGACTAAATTGGTTTATCTTCTAGATATCAGGAAGAGAAAGGCAAGCAGAAACTCCCAGGGAGTGCCAACGATAATGTCCTATACTCACTTGTCACTCAGAAACAAAATTACTTCATTGACAATGAATAGATACTGCAGCCTCCATGTTTGTGCAGCAACTCATATTAATCGTCATGTCTAGTCGGACTTCAGACCATTACTGGCACTTTGAAGATGTGTGTGCAAATTTGAGGTTATTTTCCTTAATCAAACACCGATTTTTTTTTCATCCAACAGCTTGTCAAATGACACAATGACAGGTTTCCAATAATTAAATAAATACATCCACATTAATTCTCAATATTTTTGCCATTCCACTGTCCCAAAAAGCAGAGAAGAAATACCTTTAACAAGCACATTTTCAAGGAAATTATAATTTTCTTTGTGTTGTGAGTAATGCAATATTAAGCACGTACCTCAACTCTTGAATTATGTCTGCATCTTTGATGTTAGTGATCAAATATTCATTGCCTTGATTATTCAAATAATTAGACATTTTATCAGTTTCTTTGAAAAGCTCAGAAGTAAAAAGGTAAATCCCTTGAAGGGGTGTTCAATATTTCGTTTACTGTCAGCAGAAGAGTCATCAGGCAGGAGGATACTGTGACAGGGAAAAAAAAAAGTTTGTTGCAGAAGGGCTCAAATTTTCAAAGTGAATGCTTTAAAACTTTTGTTGTGTTGTAGCTACTTGCTCAAAAATTGGAGGGTAGATCCTCACCTGGGGATACTTGTCACAGTTTCAGTAGCTTTAATGAAAGGAGAGCCAGGCCAGCCTGGGGAGTGCTGGTCTTAGATTAAATCCCTCACACAGCTGAAGGGCCCCATCAAGCATCGGTTCTGCTTTGACTTAAATGGTGTTTAAAGACAATACCATGAGGAAACTGCATTTTACCCTTGCATAAGAAGTGACAAATATGCATAAAAATAGACTTAAAGATAAAGTATAATTAAAACTAGATATGTAAATTCCTCACTTTCTTTATGAAAAACAAAGAGGGACACCAACAAAATTTGCCATTTTTAAGGCTATAATTTAGCAGTGACTTAAAAAGCAAAATTACATATTTAGATCTTTATTATGCTTAATTGTTTCAAGCTTTCTGACTATTGTGTGGATGCAGTGGAACATTAGAATAAAATCAACTTGATGCTCATGCATAATGGGCGAGAAATTTTTTGTTTGTTATAATTTCTACCCTCTCATATTAATTGTAATCAGCAAAGAATGCAGGGTCTAGTTGTCTTGCTAATGATAAATACAAATATAGCAACATATTTATTTATTTATTTCACCCTGGCTCTTCTCCATGCCAAGTGTATCTCTAAGAAAAGAACAATGTCAACTTGTCACCATCCATGCACTGTAGAAATGGGTGTATGTAGAATGTATCTGTGTTATTTTTATGTAAAAATGTTTCTCATTACTTTCTGCTACATTTTTTTGTAATGGCTCCATGCTATAGATGCTTATGGAAGAAGAAGAAATATATTCTCAAAAATTGTAGAAGTGGATTGACTTAAATATTATTTATTTTACAGGTTCAATCATGATAAGAATTATCTATGAGAAGTCAGTATGAATGCTTCATAATAAATTATTGTTGCACCTATGCATAAGTATATGTAAAATTTTATGTACATAAGAACATAAGTTTAGATAAGAAACTAGGGAACATATGAGACAGAATAAACCTATCAAGTTGTTTCTAGAATATTTTTTCTTTTGGGCATATCCATTATAGGTATATCACTAAGCAGAATAGTGATAAACAGGACAAAACCATAATGTAAACATATTTGCATGGTACTTCTGAACCTATCAAAGACCATAAAGTTCTGGAAACTCATGTGACACCTTTTGCATTTTTATTCTTGACAGACGCAGAAGTTGCAATACTGCTTGTCCTGGTTTCACTAGGCTAGAGTTAATTTTCTTCTTAGTAGCTAGAACAGCACTGGGTTTCGGTTTCAGTATGGGATTTGCTGTAAGAACGTTGATAACATACTAATGTTTTTAGTTGTTAGTGGAAGATGAAAGACGTTCCCTACTTCCTTGTGTTTTGCTCATCTGCAGATGCACAGGCTGGGACTGGGGGGAAGCGCAGTAAATAGCAAAATCCAAAATTGGCATTTGGATACGCCAATGAGATAGTCCATGTCATATGACATCATATTCAGTATATTAACCAGGTTTGATCAGAAAGGGAGGGATTCTCTAGGGGTCACTTGGACTTGTTCTTTTGGGATTGCGGTTTCGGTTTCAGGACTCTGCTCTGGGATCGCTGTCTGGGGACAGGCTGGGCATCGGTCGGCAGGTGGTGAGCAATTGCACTGTGCATCACTCATTTCCATATTCTATTATTACTGGGGTGTTTTTGTTTGGGTTTTTTTTCAGTTAGTGAATTTTTCTTATCTCAACCTATGAGTCTCCTTACCCTTACCACTCCAATTCTCTCCCCTATTCCCTGGATGGTGGGAGGAGAGTGAGCGAGCAGCTGTATTTGGCTGCCAGCCAGGTGAAACCACCACACTGCTGATGAAGTCACATTCTGTGATTCTGTGAAGTGTGGTCGAGGACAGGCATGTGAAGTCCTCAGAGCTATGTGAGCAGAAGGTGACCAGCCTCGCAATGGAGGAACTTATTCCAAGAGTCCCAGGATAGGTGGCCAGGTCTGATGCCCACTATTACTGCTCACATGCTCTGCAACTACAAATGTCAGAAACATCAAACTAGGAATATAACACACCTGGAGCACCTGGGTCATTTGGTTTCACCACCCTAAACTAGCCCAATGCAATAAGGAATGGTACAAACAGTTCAAAACACAACCATGGGGTTTTTTTCTAACAACTTAGGTGTTTGAGATAGTTTTATGAACATGCAAATAGTTAAGTAATTTCTGAAGAAAAATACATGCTTATCCATATTCATGCACTGTGTTTTCAAGAGGCTTTCCTTTTTCCTCAATACTGGATCATAAATAAAAAGATTGCAGTTGTTACAAAGGAGTCAAGGAGAAAGAGGACAACCGTGAGCATTAAAAGCAGGCAGGTGTTTTTATTTTCATTTTGTTTTTATTACCCTTCAAACTAAGACATGGCCTCACTACGTTCTTGCCTTCAACAATGATTTTCCATTCATACTGAAAGGATACAGGGTTTCTATGAACCCAAACAAAATACTAAAGTAATTCTTTATACAATATAAAAAAATTCATTGTCTTGCGAAGGCCAAACAAGTTTGAGTACCAGCAAAATAGTGCGCTGCCTGTCTCTGATGGTCATTATCATTGCTGAATAGTATGGGTTTTGCACAGATGGTATTTATTGCCAGCAGAATACAAGAAATGACTGGCTGGTGTCAAACTGGGCCATGGACTGGAAGCACTGCATGAGAGACAGAGAAGATATTAAGTCAAAGGGACATATGGAAGTGCTCACTTGCCACGAGGCCCTGCCATTGACTCTATTATAATGAATTCAGAGCCATATGGTAGCAATTGTTGTCAATTCATTTCACCTGGCATAAAGAACAACAGTCATGACACCAGGTAATTGTGTTCTCATTTATTTTCAGATGATTGTAGCTCCCTTGTAAACAGTTCATCATTAAGAAAGGTGACAGGCTACTGAACAGAGGTTTAGTGTATGTTCTTTGAATAGGATCTGCTTAGGATGTAGAAGCAGAGGTTTTGCTGATTGCTTCCATAGCAATCTATGATTCTATGATTCTTAAGAGAGACTGTGGATATCCTATAACCAGACAAGACCAAAGGGAGAGAGGTTCATTGTCTCTGACAGCCCAAAGAAATGGAGCAAAGACTATTTATCCTCTAAAGCAACCCACAGAGGAGATGAAATTCTGCACAGAAGATGCTAAATCTGCCAGGCAATCAAGTCAAAATATCTAATACCAATAGAACCTTTCTGAATCCTTTTGGGAGGTAGTGGGGTGATCTCTGCATGGAGTGACTTTCAAATTCAGTTAGTGGCTATGCTTTTCTATTTCTTATCTAGTCCTTAGTCACTGCAAGATTTTACATGAGCCTGTAATAGTGAATATGAGCAAGAAATAGAGCCACAGGAACACTTCTGCTGCTTGAAAGCAGCCAGTTAAACATGTAACTCTCTTCAATGGGGAGAAGCGAGGGAACAAAATCCTAAGTGGAAATCCTGCAACATATTTTTGTATTATTTCATATAGTGAGATGTAACCTTCATAGTTCTCTAAGTGAGTGTTTAGGAAGCTGCACATGTAGTTCTAGAACAGACCTTGTCCTAGAGAAACTGCTGAGCACAACGCTTATATTGTTGTATTAATGCAATTTATTTACTGTGAAATGTTCACATTATTGAATCCTATTTTTCTACCAGCTGGTCATACTGTGAAAAGCAAACCATCCAGCTTAAATAAATAAACAAATACCATTGTGCTGGTAAGTCAGAAGGTAGGCTATTCTGTATAATAGAAATGCAAATATGAATGCAATTGTTATTTCATGGATAAATGGAACTTACAGAAAGGTGGTGCAATGTTTTTCCCCTCTTTTGTTCCTATAATCATTAGGTCACATACCAATCCATCCTTCATTTGCCATATACCATACATTTTAGTGCACTGCTGTTACGGAATAATGTTTCAAAAGGGCTTATGAACATTTCTTTTCTGATCTAGTAGCTTGGTGACCAGAGGTTGAGGTATTGAATTACCAAAGTTATTTCATAGACACTTCCTCTTTGCTGAAGGTTACTTGAGATAGTAGCTATTTTCCTTTGTGTCTCTTTTTCATGTCAGGGAGCATTCATGCTTGTTAAATAATACTTTCCCAAACTGTAGGTAAAAAAATCCTTATCTCCCAGAGATAAGGATAGGAGATAGTCCTGTCATATGGATCACTTTTTCTTGCATGCCAGATCCTCCACAGAGCAAAGAAAATGACAGGGAAAACCTGGACAGCATTCTCCAGTGCCTGTTGGGGTCCTTAGCCTTTAAATATTTCAGGCAACGTCTCTGATTCAGAATGGAAATGGACAAAGGAAGATATGGACTAAGTTTTTCAGGTAGGGAGTTGCAGGAACAGCTGAGATAAAATGTATCAGGGTGTGGAATAGGTTTCTAGTGGAAAGTTATGTCAAATTAGCCTGAATATAGTACTCAAATATATGGCAGGAAGCAATTCCAGAGAGTTATGGCAATAAGCAAAGTAGCCTGCAGGTCTTTTTCATCTGGACAGTTTGGGAATGAGTCTGTGATTGGTTTCTCTCACAGCGCAGTCTGTAGCTAGTAAGCAAGGAGGGAAAAAAGTCAATATTTATTTTTAAAAGTGTTCTCAGTATTTTGTACTCTGGCCACTAGGTCATCCTATTCTCCTTATGCTCATTGCTGTATAAGCTGAGTTGCCCACTCAACTCTATAGCACTATAGCGCTCTGGAAACCATTTTGATTGTAGAAAAAAAACAACAGCATCTTGGAGGTGGTGACAGGAAAGTAGGGGGACAAAAACAGAAGGGAAAGACTGAAACAGTTCATCTCATCACTCCCCTCACTGCCATAAAAGCATTTAGCTCAAGAGAGCATTTTTTCAGACTGTGTTCAATCTGCTGCAGTTTTAAATGTCTCAAGTGATAGGGAATATTTTCTCACTACTTACTGGGAAGTTAGAGTGTGTCAGTTCAAACTAATAAATATCTGGTTTGATGGTGACATTTACAAGTTGCCTGCTCCACTGAGCTCAGTGTGCCAGTTAACAGCTCACATTCTAAAGTCAGTTCCTTAATTATCTTGTCGTCCCCCCAGAGATTTGTCAGGAAGCTTTCTGATGGTATCCCAGATAGATGTGCTATACCAGTGAAGCATGATTTTGACTTTGACAAGCTTTCTGGGTTACTGAAGATGCCTTGCATGGTAGGAGGAAGTGACTCAGTAGTCATTCCAATGCTTGTTCCTCCCATCCCCATAAGATTTTCCTTAAAGAGCATTTGCTTGAGGGTTATTCAAGTTTTTCATCATACATTCAATAGAAAGAAAGAAAAATCTTGCCCCGAACAATGTTCTGTACTATTGAAGGCAGTTTGAGGAAAAGACCTCATATCTGGGACAGGGTAGAATATAAATTAACATAGAGGGGACAAAAGGAAGTTTAACACAGTGTATGGAATCCAGAATTTTTTAATAATGAAATCCTTATTTCTTAAATAAACCTAGGCTCTTTTCCCTTCTTTACAGATTTTTCCACTGAAAATTTTTTATTAATAGTCATGAGGCAGGGAGAGAAGAGATACTAAGATCCTACTGCTGTGTGATTTCATGTATTTTTCTCTCTCCTTCATGAAAAATTATGGAGGTCAAATAGGATTCTATGATATAAATTTTAGGCTTGTGGAATGATACTGTCTATATATGCAGAAATTATTTATAATTCCTTCCAAAGTAAATCCTTATGATCTCATCACATTATTGTATTAAAAATCATGATACAAATACCTTTTCATGTGAGACACTCAAATATACAAAATATAAATTAATTCTCAGAAAAACAGACTGAATTAATGCATTAAACCTATTCTGTGGATGATTATACAGAAACTTTTCAAAGTTTTCTACAACCACCTACAGTGGCACAATAATAAAATCCTCAGGCCCTTCAGCTTATTTCCTGCAATCCTGGCACAGAAATTAGGAAAATCTGAAACAAAAATACATTGTGATTTTGTTAAAATATTTCACTCCTGAGCACCTGAAGTAAAAAAACCCACAAAAGCCTTCTATGACAGAATAATTGCCTAGTGGGTAAGGGATGCAGAAGGAGGTACCTATATTTGCCTTGGTAAAGCTACATACCCTCCATATAACCAAGCTGAGAAAATATGTACTAGCACTAATCAACAGTACTACCAAAGTGGCTGAAAATACACTTTTTTAGAAGATTTAATACTTTGCTCTAAAGCTAGGAAGGTATTTCAGACAGAAGTCTGTCAGTGCTTACATTAACTTAAATGATGGAAGACTACTCATGTAAAATTTGCAGTGTACATTAAACTATCAAGGGTAACAGCATTCTTGAAGCCAGAGTTAAGATTCAAAATGATTCTGATAAATTGGAAAGATGGTCAAGATTCAATGAGATGACATTCAAAGTGAACAAGTGGCAATATACTAGGTAGTATCACAAGAAAAGATCTGAGCTAAAGTGCCTGTCAATACTGTAGTGTTGTGGCAGAAGTGCAAATCTCAAGGTAATTATTCTTCGGTATTTGGCACTGCTGAGGTCTGATCCAGAGAACTTCATTTAGGAATATTGTATTTTGCTTTTGGTTGGTTATTGATAGATAGGCATACGAAACATGAAGTGTGAATGATGGGTTAGAGGGCTCCTCTGTCCAGGAAAGGCATGTGGCAGTCATAAGGTGGCTCCCTGATGTCCATCTCAGACCAGGGCAAGGAAAGAGCCAAGGGACGTCTGACATGAAAAGTTATTTCTAATATTATTTTTTTTTATACCACAATTTGATGAGGTCATAAGGATTTACCTTGGAAGAAACTATAAATAATTTTTGTAGATACACAGAGAAGGAAAGTGGAACCAAGGGAAAAGACTTTGGCCCTTCCAGCTCCCACTCACTTTAACACTGGTACCTCCAGCACTTCCCAGGTGAGACTGTGCTGGGAAGATGGAAGGTGTCCGTGCTGCCACAGCAGCAGATGAGAGGACCCAATAGGGATATGGATGCCTTGAGATCCCATCACTTCACTGCTTACCAAGAAAATACATACTGGGGGCATGCACTGAGGTAAATACAAGGTTAAACAAACATCGGTTGAGGTTCATCAAAGTATTCTCAGTCCTTTCTCAGTACAAGAGGATCAGACTAACTTTGTTCTTGAGGCATTGCAGTTGTTCTGTGATTGCATACAAGATTAAAGCATACCTTGTAACCTATAACCTCAGGTGAAAACAAGGAATGTAATCATCTTGAGCTAAAGCCAACAGACATTTCTAAGGGACAATGACACTTGAGATATTGACAGCATAGAACCGCATATATTTTAATTTATACTCCGTCAAATATCTAAAGATGCAACTGAGGAAAGACTTGCCCCACAAGCCTGAAGATTGCAGTGTATTTATTTTACTTAGAAGGTACTTAAAATGTCTTTTAAAAACAAACAGTAACAAATACAAGATAAAACTCTAACCCAGTCCTTGCTCAAGACATAGCTCTGTGCCATTTTTTACTTCTGAAAAAATCTATGGCACTTGTACAGAGGAACAAGGAAGCTAAACAGTGGAACTGACATTAATCATACATTATTCTCCACTTCAAATGTCCAAAAAATTATCTACACTATTCACTAGGTTTGACACTTGCCAAAATAATCAAACAAAGCCTATTCTTCTTTCTTTTCCATGATTCAGTCTACAAAACCTCTCTCATTACTGCTAAGGACAAGACACAAGAATTATGATTGCATCCACCCTCTTACAAAGATAAGCTCCACACAATTCTCTCTAGCCATTCTTTCCCACACTTCTGACACACAATATAGGCTGAGAGATTTAGATGCTGAATCCCATGTAATGCTGTTAACTGCAATAACAAAGTAACTCTGCTGACATATTTTAAGGCATTTGCAGTCACAGTTAATAAAGCCAGACAGTCCATACTAGATTTTAAAAAATGCTTGAGCTAACATTACAAGATAGGGTTTTTCTTTTCATTTTTCAAAAATGTCTTATTTGTATATTTAATAGTGTTATTAACATAATTTCTACAGGCTCTTATAATTGGATACTTAAGGTGGATTTGGGACTAACATTAAGCACAGATCTATTTTAGTAGTTGTCATAACCAAGGAGTGCCAAGGTAGAAGGCATACAAAGGATACAGATAACATTTAGGTATTTTGGTCTTAATGAAAAACTATGGGGTTGACAACCTAACTGCCATTCATTTGGAAATATCCCTAGCTTTTGGTAGAATTTTTGTAAAACCGTTCCTGGGTTTCTCAGTGGTTTACAGAGTGGCTGTTTGGGCTGAGCAATTTCATGGTCCTTGTTAATAAATCTTTTCAAACACATTAGCTAAATGTGAAATAAGTATTCTTTGCGACCTTGGTTTTGCCTAGCTCCAACTCCAAGAGAGTGGCATGCTGTTAATTACAAAACAAAAAGTAAGATTGGGAAGCATTTTTCCAGAAAAAAAGAAAATTCTGAAGACAAAAAAGAATGCCAAGGAGTCACCCTGGCTAGAATTACAGGTTTTTGCCTACAGAAATAAAACAATAGGATGTTAAGGGGAAAGGTTGAAGACTGAATGACTACATAGCAAAAGAGAATACAAGCATAGGATACATTCACAGCTGCCATCTGAAATACACTAGGTTGCTTTTTCTGCCCAGGAAAACTATAGCTTAACCAGAAATTAAACTACTACCTTTTCTTTGCTTCTTGCATCAAGAGAGAGATGCAAGCAGTATTTATGCTGTACATGTTGATATTTTATTCTATGTGTTTTATACCAGCACTACAGTTCATTACCAGGGCACTGCCAGATGCACTAAAATACAAGGCATGCAGTATATTACCTGGGAGCCTTCTGTAGGTCCTTCCTCAAATTAAGGGTTTGTGTTATTTAAGTGTCTGATCACAGTCTCTGGTGCAGCTTGGAGAGTGCTGCTGATGCTAACTGCTTATGCGTTAGTGACTCTAGATCCTGAAAGGAGTTTTTGCCCAGTGTGGAGGTGGATAAAAATTTTCTACAGACTGTGTGCTGGTAATCCCTTAAAGAACTAGAAATCCCTTAAAGAACCAGCACTGTCTCTCCTGGGCATTTCTTGCCTACATTTATCCTCTTTCTATTCCTTTTACTTTTCTGTTGTCTCTCCAAAGTCACAGAGCTGGGTGATCTCCCATGGCAGGCACAGGATCTGAGCAAAGATGCTGCATATTCTACTGTCTTTATTTATATGGCTCCACAATAACAAAAAAAAAAGTATCTAAATAATGCCATTGAAGCATTTGTCTTTCCTGACCAGACCACTATAGAGTAGACATGACCAAAATACAAAGATTTCTTCACAGTAATATTTGTGGGCAAAGTCCATTTCAGAAACCAGAGCAGATATTTTTGACAAAAACACTTTTTTTTTTTTTTTTTTTTTCCAAAAAGAAAGCCCCTTCTCTCCAAAAACAGTTTGGGTAACAATGTAACTACTTCTTGGAAGCTCCCTGTGTTGGTCACTTCTCCTGGCAGGAGGCTTTGAACAAGATAGAACAATATTGTCTTATTTCAAACTTTTCTTATGCAAAATATGTCACTTGTTAACGAGTCAAATTATTCAGGAGCTGCAGAAAGAAAGTGGGGCCAAGAAGAATTGTAAACAATTCTTTTCACAGCACCTACTGAAAAAAAAAAAAAAATCTGTTGAACTAGAGAAAGCAACAGTGCAAGTGGGGTGTCAGAGATGCTTACAGTTAGAAAATCCCCATAGCCATAAACTTCACAGTGTGTGTACAGCCACAGCCTCTGCACAAGGCACAAGGCAAAGAAAATGAGGCTATTTTCTGAACACAAATCACACTCAGCACTGGCAATGAGACTGCCCGTGCCCTACCTAAAGCAAAGAGAATTGTTTTTTCTTTAATGCATGTTCACTCACTATGGATTGTTTTCAAAGTCACCTTCTTGAACCTGGTAAGCCCTGCTAGCCATTTGCACCTCTGTCCTGGGAAAGGATGGGGAAAAGATATAGTGGCTGAAACTAATTCTGTTCTCACCTCTGTCCAACAGCACATGTAGACTTGACCTAACCTATGCTTTGGTGGTATGTGGCCCAGTGTTTGTGTGGTGTTTATTTTCTTCCCCTTGGTCAACTGGAGCTTCAGTTATGTTCAGGATTCTCCTTATACATTGACCTGCTTCTAGCCTAACCTTTTGGGACATCAGCTTTTCAGAGAAAGTGCTGCCCTTTTTTTCAGATACATGCTTTGCTATGAAACCATTCAAATTATGCCAAGTGAGATATTGGCTGAAAAATTAAGAGTTCAACTGTCTAGTTCTTTTTCCTCTATTTTGTATCTTCTCCGTTTTTGTGGTTTAAAAAATATGTTAGTACCACCCAGAGCTTGAATGCCACCCCACTGAGGAGGGAATATTAGTGAATACTGTGAATATAGATATTTTAGCAGAACATCTGAAATAACACTGTAATACCTGAAGGGATATTCTTAAATTCTTAGACTTACTACAGATAATTAAAGTGTTATTTTAAACAGACTGAAATACTAATTATTGCTTTAACTGAGATTCCATTTATAGCAAACTACATTTAAAATTTCATCAAGAAAGCAAGTGCAAGAGGGATCATTCATAACTACCTTGTATGTGAGGCAGCAGTAAATTCAGTTTATCAGTAAGGTATTCAAATTAATACAAAATGAGCTAACACATTTAACAGGAGAAAAATTTTTGTCATTTCTGAAATGCAAAGAAAGCAGATAGCAAAGGAAAGAAAAATGAAAAAAGTCTATTACAGCTCAAATTTGTGTCAGTGAATTATAAGATTTTTCTCTCTACTCAAGGTAGAAACTCAACATATATAATAAATAAATAAATATCAACAAGAAAATCTGACACAGGCTGCCACTTCTTTCCACATTCACACAACTAAATCATCCCTCATGCTTTGATCAATTTAAGGAGCAAACTAGTTTTCTTTATAACCTAAAGATCTAAAGAAGACCACCTGTAGAGTAGGGAATGTAGGAGACATTTTGGCATTTCTTTCCATAAGCTGGTACCCATATATTTTTGCTTTGAACAACAAAGGATTGGATCATGGAAATAATTACAGAACATTGCAGCTACTCACTCTTTCAGTGCTAGTTTAACCTGTACTCTGCAGGATTCCTGTTTACTTAAGACCTTTGATGAGCTAGATTACACTTGTCAGCAGGAGTTAAAGACACTTAAGAACAGGAAGAACAAAAAATCACAACCTTTATGATCCAACCACATCTGCCTGTCAACCAAGACTTGCCCAGATCTTACAGCCTAAAGAATCAGTGCGGGACCTCCTAGCATGGAAACTAATGCCGAGGAAATAGAAATCCTTCCTAAGAATATCACAGGGACATGCTCCCTAGCAACCTTTCCCCTTATTGAACCAGATTTTATCAGGGGAGATTTGCTCCCCAACTCACCTACTTGATCTCAGATGAGAACTCAGGAGACTGGGAACTGCAGCAGGCTGTTCTTTTGAACATTGTAGTGCAAGCTGTTGGTTTTCTCTGTATCATGACTGCAGAGGGCACGTCACTGTTCAAGACAATTTTTGTGCAGCTGATCATGCTAAATTCCTCCCAAAACTTCTGGTATCTTCCTCTTTCTCCTGTTCTTTTCCCACTTCTTGCTGTCTGCCTTGCTTCTGGCTTTGTGGGATATATGCACCAGTCATCTCTTGGTGGCTTCCTGGGGATATGTCTTATTGGCTTTTAATTTTGTCTTTTGAAGTGCATACCATACTTATTATAAAAACTCAGACCAGCCAGTGTTTTGGGAGCTATCTCAACTCAGGTAAGGGAGAAGCAGGAGAGCTCACTGGATAGGACACTGGCATGGGTCTCTGAAGACCTAGGTTCTTCTGTCTCCAGCCCAGGCACTTATCCAGCAACTGTGGATAAGTCCTTTCACCTCTTTGTTTATGGACTCTTTGCATATTTGGCATTTATTTTCAAAGCTTTTTTTTTTAGATTGAGAGCATTCAGTCCCATGTGTTTGTATACAGCCCGATATAATGTGGCCCTGATTTCACTTGAGTTTACTGAAGTATGAAGAAATAACTAGAGGGGTCCTACATTTCAGAGAGGCAGATAAAGGCTGAATTCAGGAGTACAACTGCCAGTTCTTATTACTTACAATAAACTTATTTCATAGCTAGTTCTTTCTTTAAAACACAGTCAAAATTCTCTCTTATTGTAGTGTGTAGAAGGAACCTAGAAAATAACTCAGGTGTGTGGTATAAAATAAGTTATGTATGTCGAGTCGTTTGCTTCTTCTTGTAAGAGCGCAATGACATGCTTCCAGGTTTAGAGATTATTTACTTTATGAAATAATTTTTAGAGAGTCTATTATGGTCATATTCACAATTGGCCTCAGAGAAGGACATGGACTTGGAGCTTGTTCAGAGTAATTTAATCAATCTTATACAAAAAAAGCAACAGCCAACCGTTATGGCCCAAGTCAATACTAAAATGATTTCCCAAAACTCATTTCAAAGTCACTTCCAGGAAACAACCGGTAGCTTCAAAACTCTGAGGCTCAACTATAAATTTAATTTTCTTTAAGGTCTATAATTGAGCCTTTTTTTAATAAAAAATATGGTGCAGTGCCATTTCCTTTAAATAAAATACTGTGCATTGGGTGGCATGTCATTGTGTTCCTGCTAACTCTTAATTTTTTAATGTGAATCAATATATTTTGTAAGGTTGTTACCACCTCATAGCGACTCGAAATATAAATGCAACTCATTTTATTACAAGAAAAATAAACACATGGCATGAGTTTAATCTGCCTGCCTACCTACCAGATGGAGAAAAGAACAGGGCCAAGTCACTGATGGAGTAACTGCTTAATCATATCAGCTTGTTGTTGACTCATAAACAAGTCAACACAATACAAACGAGTCCACTTGCAACTTTGAACAACCTGGTCTAGTTGAAGATGTCCCTGCTCACTGCAGGGGGTTTGGACTAGATGGTCTTTAAAGGTCCCTTCCAACCCAAACCATTCTATGAATTCACCTTATTTTCTCCCAACTTCTGAAGATGTGATCATGCGATAATGAGTAAATAACATGTTTATTACTACTGGCTCTTTTGGATACCTCTATCATAACCATGCTTGAGAGTTAAACTGTTCCATTTAACACACTGAGTCTACCTCTGATTGATTTGAAAAATTATGAACTTATTATAAAAAGTACTATAAATGTAAAGAATGGTGTTTGTCTCAGAATATCTGATGTTGTTTAAGGAGTGGGGAATGGGTACAGCTCCCGTAGTACTGCTGACTTGTTGAAATATTGCCTATAAAAAAGGAAAATTCTGTCCTTCCAAAATAGCAGTGTGATGCCCTGTCTAGTTGTTTGTGTCACTGTGCTGTCATTGATGTGATCTACTTAAGCAATCATCACATGTTCTACAAATCAAGTAAATTAGACTCAGGGGCAATATTAGGGAACAAGGAGAAAGATGTGTTGGAGGGAACAGGTGGGATCATAAAACAAAAAAACCCCACACATTTTGTCCAGGACTGCAGGAATGTCAGTATCTGCCTAACATCAGATGTGCCCAGGAACATTCTGCATATTTTAAAATTCCTCACTTTACTTGTGAATTTTCTCTGCCATCTCTCCCCCTTTTTTATTTTCTCTCTCTTCTTATTTTTTTTTTTTTTTTTTTTTTTTTTTTTTTTGCATGTGTGTGTGTGGGATGCAAGGAGGGAAAAATGAGAGGGAGAGAAAGAAGGAAAAAAGGAGATAAAGCTTCAGTGATCCATTAAAGATATTACTGATATGATAGGAAGATTACCATAAACTCTACACATACCTTTAACTCCAGAAAAAAAAAAAATCTTCTGGCTGAGAGTTTTCTTAATGTTCATGGGGTACATTTAGACAAAAAAAAAAATAATAATAAAAAAAAAAATCCTATGGAAATCTCAGTGGTACCAAAAATAAGCTGCAAATTTCAAAGAAAAAATTACCTATAGAACTACTTACCCAAGTACCTGGTAGATTTTCTGTCACACCATCTTTTAATAAGCATTGGATGGCTTTTTGAAAAAAAACCACCGTAATTCAAACAGAAATTAGGGGGCTGATGCAGAAATCACTGGGTGAGGTTCTGTCATCTTTGCTATGCAGACAGTAGGACTGAATTATCATAATGGTTGCTTCTGGTCTAAAATCTATGAGCCTATGAATCATGGTAATGATATTGCTGCCAAGTCAATTAACACCATATATTCCAGGAGAAAGAATTATCGTACATTCACCTTCTGCCTTGACACCTGTGGAACTTTCTGCTGGGTCATTTACCTGTGCTGGATTCTTTGAGTATTTCACCCAAATCACTTCATCTTTGGCCTCTGGATTCAGAAACTTACAGAAACAGTCTTTGGCCCTCTTAAATTTCTTAGCTCGGTTAATTTTGCTGACAATAAACACAGGGCATTGAAGGACTTGACATGGACATTTCCTTCCCACCACTATGGATATGTAGGACAGGATGTCACCAGGATCCCTACAGATGGTAACAATTTTTCGTGAGATAACAGGGAAGACCAAAAACCTAATATAATAAAATATGTAAGTGTATGTTTGTGTGTGTATATATCAATGTCTGTATATATGTAAATTTGAGAGGACAAGAGATTACACACAAAGATGAAGATGTTTTTGTTTGCCTACAAATAGATTAGGGGAGACTATTATTCCAACATTTAGGAATCTAGCACAATTTAAACACTTGCCTACTTTTTTCAGTAGTTTCTGATATGCATTCAAATAAAAATGGAGTAAAAAGTAATATCAATTTAATTGTCCCATTTCATAAGCTCAGTTCACTTCTGATTAGTTTAAAAAGTCTCAGGTAAGAGTTTTGATGACTTTTACAAGGTATATGAGATAATATTCAATCATCAAGTGCAGTGGGTCTATGAGTAAGTACTACCAATTCTGTGTCTCAAGTCAGCAGCTTGCCTGGACCTCTGAGAGATCTCTGTTTCCTACTCCAACCTCCAAAAAGACTCTCAAGTGCTCCAAAGCTTGTGCTCTTGATGAACTCAAGAAAAGACAAATTATTATGACTTTTGTCATTTATGGTGCAACCACAGTTTTTTTTTTAAAGAACTGCTCTTTCAAAAAAGCAGGTTTTTTGTTCTTTAGTATTTTGCACAAAACTCCTGATGGTGAACTCAAGCAAAGTTAGGAGCAAGGAGGACATGCAAGGGTTCTGGCCCCTCTCAGATTCAATGAATGCATCTGTAACAGATGGCTAATTATAAAGATAACTATTAACTAATCCTAGTAACACTTAACTCTTCCAAAAATATCATGAAGAGGTATTCTGGCACACTGTGTTCCAAAACTACAACTGAAGTGAGCCAAACATACTCTGCCCTAGGCTGGTGCAGTTATTGAAGAAACAGAATATCTGTTGTTCTGATGGCGTATTTTAATTCCCTCTAATTGTGACCCTTTATCAACCATAGAGCTTTATTCAAGACCAGCAAGGGCTGAATAATTGGATTTGCTTGGCAGGTAACCTTTTTTACTCTGCCAATTAATCCAGCAATAAAAAAAAAAAAAAAAAGCCACTGATCTCCTGTGAGAAGAAACACCTAAGAGATCAAAGACTGTATTCACTCTGCCAGAACTATTGCCAGTGACTAGGTGTGATGACTACTTGGACATACTGCTCATGCACCATATAGTTGAAGTGGGCACATTGTCAGTATTTTGATTAATCTGGATGATCAGTGTGAGCTACTGAGGCGCTGGACATTCATAAATATGGAACAGATGCCCAACATCATCAAATTTCACCTGACAAAATTTCTGGCTGAAAAAAGGGAACTTGTCTGGTAAAGGCATATGGTAATCTTAAAAGTACGTGCTCTGATGGACAGGCCAGTGCAATGCTTTTTCCTGTGCTCTCTGGTCAATTAGTCTTACTCTTTTCTGAAGTGCCCTATTTTCCACAAAATTGCCTCCCCTCTCCTCCTCCTTCTACTGCTCCCACAACATCTGTGATTTAGGTACTCCTTACAGAGGGTGAAATTTAAATTAACACCCTCTTAGGCAGATAAGAATATTGACTGTGGACTGCAAACTTCCTGGAGGAGGTCAGCCTTTAGATGAGAAGGTGCAATGCCACACACTGCAGTGTTGTGAGCAGAGGGCTGGCTGGGGCTGTGGGGCTGTATTACATCACTGGGATCATTCATGTCTCCCCAGATGTGTCTCTTTGGGATGGCTCATAGCTCTTTTAGCCTCCCAAGTAAATCCGCACTTCAGCTGGTGACTTCTGCATCATGAAGACTTTGGGGACTTTTTGAGGGAGCCAAGGCTCTTTGAAAATAAAGGCACAGGTGCTTATTCTCCATGTTCCTGAGCTCTCACACTGGGGTCAGACATGGCTATCACCTTTCAGCCCTGTGTAGCACACCTGATAAATAGGATTCCCGCTCTCTAGCACTCAGCTCAGAGGCTGCTCATTTAGCATGCTATCTGCCCCAGATAGCACATCTGAGCCATCCAATTTGTCCGCCTCACTGCACAGGGAGGCCTGTGCCCTACCTAATACAGTTCTGTGTTCATTCCTGGCAGCTGAGCTCAAAAAGGTGGGAGCTGCAGTGAATAAACCAGACACGGGCTCTGACTGAGGCCGACAAGCCAGAAGAGGAGCTGTGCTTTGGATTCTCTGTTGTTGATCTTCAGCTAATGTAAATCAACTTGATTCTGCTGGCATCAGTGGAAATGAGCTGATTCATGCCATTTATAGTTTCTTCTTGTTTACTTGCTGCATCTTGATGGCTGCCGGGCACAAAAACATCTGACTGAGGACACTAGATACAAAGGCTTTATACCCTTAATGTTTTGTTTGGTTAAAGACTAACTAAGAAGACAACTTTAACTTCTGATGAGAAAGCTAGGCCTCTGAACACTTAGCACTAATAAGGTGCTTTTCAGTTTCTAAGTGCTTTACAAACATTAATTAATTATTCCTTTCAACAACACTTTGTTATTTTCTGTTACTAGAGTGCATGTTTACCAAGTTAGCTCCGTTTGTGCGCAGCACGTTGTTGGCAGCAGGCAGGAGCATAAATTGATCTATAACCACACACTGTAATTTGCAGCAGATTTGCTTCTCCAAATGCCATCAGTATAGCTACAGAGGCGGCTCGGAGGAGTGACCACTCCTCCCCTCGTCCTGTGGTGGTGATAACCTTTACCTTCCCTGCTACAATGAGCAGAAACATAAAACCTGTTTGGTGTACAATTCAGCTAATTCCACAGAAACATATGTCAAACAGGAGCTTCCAGCTTGACACAGCTGTAAAAAGTAGTAACAAATTTTGTTATGTGCACATTGAAATACCCATTAGAGTACAGAAGTGACACAGAGAATGGCAGATTTTTAAGAAAACACGTGAATGATGTTGCCACCCATAGACAGAAGATTTTCTTGCATCCAACAGTTATTAAAGATAGAAAACACTCTTGTCCTGTATCAGGAAGTTGCCAATAAATCTCACAAAAAAAGAAAAAAAGGACAATAAGGTATTACCCATCCTAAAATATCCAAGAGTCCAGTGGAGAGGAAGATGACCAAAAGGCAGAAGCTGGAGGCTGATGTCCCTGCTCTGTCCAAGTCACACCAAAGATTTGAACCAGTGCTTGGCTTTCTTGAAGAGTAGCCCTAGCCACTCAGTTCTTGTTTAGTTTCACCTCTAATCGCATGCTAAAAGAGAGGAATGCTTTCTGACAAAAGTTTTGTCTGAATCAAGTTTTTTTTCCACTGGAAATGAGTGTTTCAGTGAACTGTGGCAGACAATAGTGCCTGTTGCCATAGGCAAGATAATACCTCTGCAATTGAGATCAGGGTCTTGGGAAGCGTTATCACCTTATAATTAGAGCTGCCCAAAATTTTTCCAGGGAGCAGATTTCTAGCATAAAATGCTGGAAATTATCAAGCTGACCATAACAATCAGCAGAAACCAGGAATGTCTGTTTGCTTTATCTCCTGCCCACCTCCCATGCAGGCAATGCCATGCAGGGAGCCCAGGCCCTGATAACAAGGGGCTGTTGCACAGCATGCATGAAGACAAGTATTGCACACACCTAAACCTACTTTCATTGACAGTTCAGAGCAGCTTGCTTTACACTGCCTGCTGCCAGCACCAAGGTGGCTCCATCTGTTTCCTTTCACTGTGTTCAAGCTCTCTTGGCTCTGATCAGCTTTAGACAGTGTAATCTAACTTGCGTCAATGACGTGACTTAGTGACATGTACACAACATGAATTACAAGGACAAGAGGAAATGGCCTCAAGTTGTGCTAGGTAGGTTTAGACTGGATATTAAGAAAAAATTCTTCACTGTTATCAGGCATTAGATCAGGCTACCCAGGGAAGTGGTTAAGTCACCATCCCTGGGGCTATTTAAAGACATGTAGATGTGGTGCTTAGGGACATGATTTAGTGGTGGACTTGGCAGTGTTAGGTTTACAGCTGGACTAGATGATCTTAAAGGTCTTTTCCAACCAAAAAAAATTCTATGATTCTAAAATTGCAGAATCAGGAACTACATCTTTCAGTATGAGTAACCCCCATCCCAGGAGGGATAAGGAACACCAAATTTTAATGTTCCAAGACATGCAGTCTAATTAATTAGCCATCGTTTGCCGTGTTCATATTTAAAATATTTTTTCTGCAGGTAGAGCTACACTGGAAGTGTGGCATGGAAAGCAGCTATATTGGCAAATACATCTTATTGTAGATCTCTAAACAGAAAGAAAATGTATTGGGAAATAGATTCTTTTGCCTGTGTACCTACATCTATACCTGGGCTTTTATCAACACAGATATTTTCTGACAGTCCTACTCAGTAAAGCTTTCTGCTGTATGAAAGACCTGAGATTAGTTACTGAGCATTATCTTCTACATGGGTGTTTACAGTTTCCAGCATCTCTCCTGAAAGAATCTCACTGTAAGTAATATACAAGTATTTACTGGAATCAGGCAGACAAAATTCAGTCTATTTTCACTCTGAATAGTTTAAACCGTGCTCTGAGATTCTTTGATGGTTTGTTTTGGAAGAAAACAAAAATCCCTCCTGCTGATGAGTTCTAATTTGCCTCCATCTATGCTTAGCACAAAGAAACGATGAGGTAGTCATACATACTTCTGCCGACTGCAAATACACCGACCTTTCATTTGAGAAAATAGCACATTGCACAGTGATGCAAACAAAAGCTCTGAGATTATATTCATTCATTCCAAGCGAAACACAATAATAATTTGTTTTCTGAAGTTTTGAGAAACAAGAAAGCCTTTTTATTTAATGAAATACGAACATCTCTAGCTATAGAAATAAAGTGCAATTTTATCTTACAGTAGAATTTTAATCTTCTGATATATAGTTACGTTCCTACTTCAGACTTTGGGAGGCTGCATGCAACCACCATTTTTCTGCATGTGAACATTTAGTGCATAAAACAATTAAATAAACCGTGTACCATATTCTAAAGGATACCTTTTAATTGCTTATATACACATATACCACATCTATGTATTTTTACATTGACACACTGTAAAATAATATGCTAAAAACACAGTAATTACTGGAATATCACATATGACTTCAGGATAAATGTAATAGTATCCCAGATATATGCTAAGTAGTTGTTTGCAGTAAATAAATACACTGAGTTACACAAAGGATACCAACCAATAATGTGCAGAAGCTATGATAACCTCCTTCCTACAAAGGAAGGGACATAGCAGGATAGTGGTTCATCTCATCCAATAATTAATCTCTATTGTGAGTCAGAACCAGATGTTTCAGAGGAACATGCAAAATCTGCATGAAAAACATGGAATTAAATGGTTACAGTTAAAAATGCCTTTCCAATACTCATCAGGAAAAAATTTGGCTCATGCTGTGAAACATGAGAGTTTTATCCCTTCTGAAATTGGGATTAACAACCCCTGGCCCCCAAACTAATTCTAAATAATTCACCTGTGGTTATTCCCTTTATTCAAAATATCCTCAAGTTTCAGCCTTTTCCTATGCTTTTGGTCCCTGTTACATTCCTGGCAATAAAAAACCAAGCTAATTAAACATATACAAAAATTACTTTTTTCCACCTTTTCAATTCACTGAATATTACCTACAACCACTTGAGAAATGCAGCCAGTCAATACAGTCTTCATAGTAATAACTTGTACAAAAGCATCCAAACCTAATAGCAATTTTCAACAATGTAAAAGTGTGATTTACTCACACCATGGAAAAGTTTTTTGGCTTTTTTTTTTTTTTTATTACCTTAGGAACCGGGAGAGAACTAGCACTTGCCTCTTATGAAATTGTAGAACAGAGCAGGAGAGAGGAAAATATGAAACATGTTCCCTCTTGCACTTCTCCAAATGAGGGTGTTGGATGTGCTTGAAACATAACTAGTTGCAGCCGATTGGCACCAAGCCCTGACAAGCTCCTTCTCTAATAAAGCATGTTTGTCTCAATATCGAAATCTAATCGTCGGAAGTCGCTTGATACATTGAAAATGTAAAACATGTTAAACATCCTAGACACTGAATATGTGAAAAGGTTCGTTATTCACAGACTCCTAATCAAAGCTTCATTTCGTGTCATTATTTGTTTGGTTTTACATGTTTCCTCCTTGCTTGAATGAAAATGTCTGTTGTTGGAAAATGTCACATCTAACTCAGAGAAGCTAGGCAAGGAGTTCTGCTGCATTCAGAAATGCCCAGGCATAATGGGTTGTTTGTTTTTTTCTTTAGGAAAAGTCTTCACTGTTTGCTAGGTTGTAAATTATTGATTTATTTGGTGATCTACTTTGCAACAAATTGAAGCTATATACAAGCTAAATACAGCTTCACTTAAGCTAATTACAGTGATGGGGGCTATAAAGATTCAGAAATAGATAATTGTATTTGTTTGACATGTACATTACAAGCCAAAAATATACCCCTCTTGTACAACACATACTTACTATATAGAACAAATGTAACTCAAAACGTATTTATTTAATTAACAGTTGCAACTTCTGTGCCTGTGAAAGCTTTAAGGTGCTATGAAGAAATGACAAAAATATTTTGGGCTCTCCTGGCTTGCCTGTAAGGACATATCACCCCATCTTGATACTGGGGCCACAGAGGTTCTAAGCCAGTAAGATGGCTGCGGACACCATGACCTCCCCATGTTTTTTTTCACTGAAAGTCAAAATACAGTTAGTAGTGTTTGCCATAGGAAACATTGACCTAATTATCTTTCTTTTTCTGTACTTGTTGGGGCCACAGATGTTCCTAGAAAGAAATTTTGAAGGTACAAGCATCTGGGTAGAATAAGTGGAAGCATGGCACCAAGCTGGTAATGGCATGGAGCATGGACTGCAGGGCACAGAGATCTCACCCGTGCCTCTCCAAGGGCAGAGTTCAATTCCTGGAGTTTCAGGGTTACTCTCATGGATTTCCCAGAGAGAAAGGAGTTTGAGTTTTGGTATGGATTTTCTAGAAATGAAAATACACCATTGCAGATTTCTCTCTTAGGATCAAACATTGAGTGATTGCATCTGGAATGGGATGCAGATGATCTGAACAGAAGCCCAAGTTCTGTCACAGATACACAACAGATTTTGGCATGTTAGCTACTGATGTAGATATATTCCAGCTAACTTTTAAGTTATCTAGGCTGGATACCTATAGCAGCATAAATCTGAAAGTATCTGGGTGGGATTTCCAATCCACAGCTTTCTGTACTTTGTACTTATAAATCTACACTGCTGTAGGTATCTTACCTGGTTAGCTTCAAAGTTAGCATCGGTAGCCCACATGCTAACATCTGCGCTGCAGAACAGAAGATATCCTGAAGCATACCTCTACATCAGGGCAGGGGGAAGGACTGAGATTCCTGTTATCGAGAGCCAGCACCACAGGATACACAACATCACGCACCTGCGCTCTGGACCAGCCTGATGGGTGAGCTCTGGGAGCCAGAGGCCTCGAGACCCCAGAGCCTGCAACCATAAGCAACCATCACCCTCAAGGCTTTCGGGCTCTCTCCTGTGAAACCAAGCACCTGAAAGCCCTGATTCTAATCTGAAAAGAGGTCCTTTCCAACCCAAGCCCTTGCTGAATGAAATCAGTATTCTGGTCAGCTCCACCACTAGAAAAAGCAGCTGCAGTATGCAGGGGAACATATTTCGTTTTCCCAGCTCCATGTGCTAGTGTTTTACAAATGAAATTTTCTCTGACTTTTCAGTCTGTATGAAATCTTGAAATTAAAACGGAATGTAATTGTCAATGAATGGAAAGCATCACTTTTTGGCCAGCTCTATTTGTACATATGAAATATCCCAGACTTCACAGTGTGTCTTTCATGCCATCTCAAATTATTTTCCTTTATTTTTTTTATTGAGATCTCCAAAGCCAGCTGCTTAGGGCTTTCAGTGCCCAAATTCCCACTCATTATTTCATTTGACACTCAGATCCCTTGAGCAGCATTGAAAAATTACTAAGCTTTAATATCTGTGCAAGAATTCCAAACAATAGCTACAATGAAGAAACTGGTCCTGGCACTAAAAACCCATGAATATGTAAGACAAATTGTATCTGGAGAGAGTAAACACATTAAAACAGGTTACCAGTAGCGTCTTTCAAAAGATATACAATGTAAGCTGCATACTCTTCAATAGCTCAAGGGGCTTATAGTCAATAAATTTAACAGGCTGCAACCAAGAAAGTCAAAGCTAAAGTACAGTATGTAAATGGAAGCTAGAGTGCACTCTTCTTTTCAACCTTAGGACAGAGTTAATAGAGGGGAAATGACAAAATACATAAAAAGGAATACATGGGATTTGACAGAATATGTTTTTTCTTTTAACTTCAAGGCAAACTACCAGACTATTTTGGTTTACAGATAAATCAAACAGAGAACTTTTATCAGTTTGCATAAAAGTCTCATTTTCAGCATTGGAAATATTACTCTTCAGAGCCGTATTTTGTATGTGCATGTGGGAGATTACAAGGGAAGCAGTGTAAATAATGACCTTGTCGAAGAGAGATTAGCTTTAATGATGATATGGTAAATGTAAAAAAAAATACTATATGTTTACTGCACTTATGGATTAAAATAACCATTGGCAGTTTCTGTAAACTAGTAAAGCTCACGGATATTTGCGGCAATAGTATAATGACAGCAGCAGCTTCTGACAGCCCCATTCCTGCCTCTTGACATTATTCATGGTATTGTGATGTTCAGTCTGGGGAGTTGGGTTCTCAGCCTTGCCAGATTTGTTTGCAGTGGCTCAGTGTTTATGTGACAAAAAACGTACCCTTTAGGAATTCCCTTTATTTCACAGTTATGTGGTCATGCTAAATGCAAATGTATTGGACCTACCTTGTCCTTTTGATTTTTCAGGACCTATCCCTGACTTCTCCCAATTGACTAAGAGCACATAAGGTCTGATTTTTCACTGAGTTACCCCTCATATTGATATTTAAGTTAAGTTGCCAGTAAAACCGAAGTAGCTGGGGTCTTCCCACCAAGATTCTCTTTCCTCAATTTTTTCTCTTATTTTACTGTTTCTAAAAGACTCTTGTGAGAATGATGGGAACTATACATGTGGGACAATCAAGACCCTGGTGTTGGATATGACAGATCTAGTCTCTCCTCTGAGTAAATGGTGACTCCTTGGATTGAAAAATCCTGCTCTGAGAAAAGCAGAGCAGAAAATGGTGCAGAGGGTCTCGCAGCCCATGTTGGTGTGTTAATACAGAATGCAACAGGCAGAAACTACCTTTCTGAGTGAGCAGCTCAGTGTTTCTGAACACACTCTAGCTAGCTTACCCATTTCCAAGCAAGATGAAAATAGATTCACCAGAAACTGTCAGTTGCTTGTCTCTGCATGTATGAAATGGTACAATAACGAAAATTTCTGTTTAACTTAGTGATATAATTTTAAAGTTTGCATGTATATTGGCAGCTGTATATCATGCAGTACAATGAAGGAAGAGACTCACTTTACTTGCTACTTACACAGAGTGATCTCTGTTGTAAATAACTGGATAAAAGAGTAAAGACAACTTGCTTTATGAGAGAAACTTTCTATGAGGGACAGCACAGCGTAAACTCATGTAGTTTGTCTAGGACAGTCCCAGCTTACAGTGGTTGGGTTATCCACGCAAAGCAAAGTGCTGTCTTTTGTCTAACATAAACCCTGTCAAAGAAATCAGGGCTTTACAGCATCCTGTAAAAATCATATTGCACTAGCACAATTGGTTAATATTTAATTACATCCATTAGAAAAAAGATTTAAAAGTCCTAGGTTCTAACTTCCTAAATAGTTTCTACTGAAGATGCAATATGTTAAGATTTTTCTTAAACAATATTATCTACCAAGTCTATTAAGCTGTGTGAAAGAGGGCCTGGATTTCTGCTCTCATTTCATGACAATGGAAAGTGGATAAGTAGACAGGAAAGAGAATTGTGTGGTGGATCTGAGTGGGGTTTTTTTGAAAGTATAGCACAAAACTAGTTTTAGTCAGGTCTCTGAAAGGTAGCCACCAAAATTGGTCATTAAGTCTTCAAAAAGGCTATTAATCATAATTATGGGCATTTGTACTCTCAGTATGCCATTTCTTAGACTGTGGCTGTACAGCAGGTTGTGTTTGCGGTGCAGGGGGGATGTAGCCAAATGATATGTAAACTGGTCACACTGGTCAATGGTCTTCAGAATTACAGAGCACAGTTCAAGCTGCAAAATTCATTCAGAAAGCTGAAAAAAATGGGAGGTTAACCTATGCTGAACTCAGTGCTGCTCTATCAGGCTTAAAACCTCAGCTGTGTTTACACTGGAGTTTTGTAATGGTGGAGACACAAAAAACTGAGCCTCAGATTTGACTGTGCATGCCAGTAATTGGCAAAAAAAAGGCTGTCTACCCTTGATCAAGGGAGAGGTACTTGGACATGTACAGGGTATGACAGATGAGCTCTCAATAGAGAAAAGCATTAGTAACTAACCACACAGGGAAGGTAACGGACTAATCAGAAAGTCCAGTGAATATAGAAATCTTTCAACTGACATAAAAACAATCCCTTTTGTGCAGTTAAACTGAAAAAAACTTTATCTCATGTAGGTAAAGAAAAATTCAGACCCACTATGATAAACATATGTCTACACATGGCTAGCAACTCACTTTGTCTTGTAGTTACCTCTTCTCCCTGTTAGTTGTCTTGTTTCTTTAATGTAGTCATCACATGGACAGGTTCCTGAAGAGAATCATGAGAACAGAGAACTCACTGTCTTCTAAAAAGAAGATAAAATAAAAGGTTTCTTAGGTCTATATTTGCCATACCATGCCCAGGTGACCACCCACCATCTAACTGCACTTGCTGATTTTAGTAGTAAAAGGCAAATTATAAATATACTCCCTATATCCACAAACTGGGAGATAGATAGGGGGCTATAGTGCTTTCAGACTGCATAAAAAGGGTGAAAGATTAAATGCTTTTGCTTTTCTTTACTGTTGTTTAAAAGTCTTGGAGGAAACACTGGTTTTCCTTTTAGTGCACTTTCCCCGAAGTTTAATTTTCCAATGGTTTTGGGCCTGTGCAATCTGCTTTTAAAACTGGTGGCAATTTTGTATTCGGGAAGGAATTTGAGTACGTTATCACATGCTTCAAAATATATCAACTTGCATATTACTTAACATTAAAAAAAAATCTGGCTTATAAAACTAGAAACTTCAAAACTCTACGTTCTTTTATATAAACTCATTTACTTGTCAATTCTATCTATTTCAATAAAGGAACATCATCTAAAATGGGATCATAATAGTTTCCTTAAGCAATACTAATCATAATTTCTAACTATAGATAGCCAAACAGTATTTGAAATAGATGTGATCTGTCTTTGCTTTGTCTGATCTTTGCCTTTCACTGATCTGAAAAAAAAAGTCAATTATTGAACCAAATGATAAAAAAGTTAGTATTGAATTAGATAGAAAACTACCTCTCAGGCAAATGGTATCATGTGGGGTAAGGAAGGTCAAATGGAAATTAAATGGCATATTCAAACACAGGTAAGAAGCATTAGCTCTATCCACAAATAACCAGTGAAGGATGAGATTTTCAAAATCCCTGATGGAATTGTTGGGAAGCTCCTGCTGACCACTGACAGCTAACTCCAAGCAGTATGGAAAAGTTTAATCAATCTATCTAATCATTAAACTCGTATTCATTGTTCAAAATTGTGCATCTATAAATAATTGATTCTGCAGCAAAGGTTTACTTGATTTAATATTTGATAGTAAAGGGATGCAAACACTAGATATAAGATGTTCTAGACGATTAATTATTTGTGAACCAATTTTATCGTTAGATTAGTGTCCACTTGCTGTTTTTGAGTCCACACTTGTGTTACTGGCTACCTAATGTTAAATAGTAAGGTTTGTGTTTCCTACATGTTTTTTATTTTTCTGAACAAATAAGTATAAATAAATGTTAAGTTAATAGTACAAGTACAAATGAGCTTGCCTTACCTTTTATTTCAGTATCTGTAAACATAGATTTGGAGTATACGCTCTGTTCTGGTGGCCAGGATGGCAGTGACTGATCAGCTCTCAGGCTGCAGGAAGACAAAAGTGACAAAGTAGAGACATTCCCAGTTTGGTGGAGAATATTGAGCTGTCTCTTGAGCTATGTATTCAGGACATTCTGCCCTGAGCAACTGGCAATTGCTTGAAGCAAATATCATGCAGCCCCTCTCTCACAAGGGCCTAAGATTTTGCATTTTGATTTCCTTGAACCTGAAGGTCTTCAACACAATGACACAGTAAAAGCTTGACAAGTGAGCACTATCTCACAAGTGACTGGACATAGCCCTGTTTTCAGAGAACAGCTCACACTGCCATTAAATCTGTGTCATCATCTCTTCCATCAAACCCACATACACTGAAGAAGTCATAAAATGCATTCAAATCTAGGAGACTTTTCTTATCAAGTTACAAGAAATGAAGCTCTGCAGGTTAAACCTTGATTCTAAATTGCTTCCAAGTACCTTTTAAATTACAAAATTATAAGAGAGTTGAGTATCATCATTATCATTAGATGCTATCCCTGAAAAATGCTTGAGAAACATTGCCAATTGTTCCTAGGAAGGAAGTTACTGTTACGAGATATTACAATTACAGAGTACATCATATCATTTAAGTATATATTTAGCTTAATTGTGGTAAAACTTGGTAGTATTGTGTTGATTTCATAATTACTAGAAAAACCGCAAAATAAAATACATGTTTTGGGGGACTGGGAATTTGATGTGGTTTATAATCAACAACATTGTTCGCAATGACAGATCTCAGTATACAGAAATTATTTCATGTCACAGCACTGGTGCTAACACTTGCTTTTCATTACCATTGCAAAGTAGTTTTCATAGACAGTGCTTATTTTAGTCATGGCAGAAACTAATGAATTTTTCAGACTTGTGTCTAGGTTTTATTATACTCCTATACAATCTTTTATTATACTCCTACAAAATCTGGGTTTTATGTATTGTACTATCAAAGAGTGGGCTGAGGATGCCCTCACTTCCCTTTGAATCTTTTTTACAACTTTATGATTCAGAAATTTAAACTTCTTTTTACCCATTATGAACTGCTAACCTCTGAGTCTGGCCTTGCTTCTCCCTCTGGGTCACTGTGACAATTATCTGCATCGTGTTGGCATCCAGAGCCTCTCTGTTTTGGCCCTGTTGTACTAAACAATGTAAAAACAAGGCTGTAAATAGTCCCACTCTCAAGAGCCTGCAGTCTGGTATGTTTACTGGATGGATTTTAGAGAAGTAGAGAGATGGTTGAGCTAATTCATTTCAAGCTAACATTCATATCTCTACTCCGTACAGAGTGTAAGCACGATCTAAATCGGTAAGACAAGGGAGATGTGAGCGGGTGTTAAATAAGTGATAGGAAAAGGGAAACTCATCATTCCTCCTTCCACACGGCTGACATGAGCATGGTATTCCCAGCAAGAAATCCAGCAGAGAAGACAAGACATTTTGTGTGAGCAACTGTCAGTCTGAACATCATTTTACCCTTTCTGAAAAATCGTCCTTTGAAGAGACACGAACGCCACCGGAGTGATTCACAGCCCTGTTAGATGTCAAAGCTGCTGGAGAACCTCGCCATAGGGCGAAACATGTGGCTTTCCTGGTGCCCAGGGAAGACAGCAGAGCTGAATGTATTGATTAACTTTGTGCTGTTTTCTGGAGGAATGTAAGGAGGTAAAAAAATGTGGAAGGGAAAAAATTTGTTTGGCTGATACAGCAAAGCACAAGCAGCCAACAGACTCTAAACACTACTCCCCATTTCTTCTGCTGCGTGCATTCAGTCAGGTCATTTTGCTCCATGGATCAGTTTCCTTATTGGAAAAAAGGACTGACAAAGGTCTTTCTTACCTCTGTCTTTCAATTGTACCCTGTGGGATCTTTGAGTGGAAAGTTATCGCAGGTGTGTAATGTGTGATTGCTGCTGTGTACGCAGGTATCTCCTGGTACTGATGAGGTGGAGACAGCTGTTCCCCTAGAATGTATATCGTGAGTGCTGAGCAGGCAGACCCCAACAGAGAAGTTGTCTGATATAAAGATGTGGAGAGAGCAGCATGAAGGGAAAGACTGTGTGTGCTCTAAATTTGCTTTTTCTTCCTTGTAAAGATGGGGTTTTAATGCAGAACAGAGGAAGGAAAGATATTGTAGTGCTAGAAAGGTAGACATTGTGGTGAAGAAGGTCTTTAGAAAACTGAATGCAATTGAAGCAATGGAAAATTGAGACCTTCACAGGAGTAAAACAATGTTTTTATCCCTCCTATCATCTGTTGTTACAGATAAGTGCTCCTTACCTGTTCCATGCTCCTCTCACAGCTTCACATTTCTACTGTCCTGGCTGGGTTTTTTTGGGGAATACTAAAATAACAGTGGAAAAGCCATAATGCTGGTGTTTAATGTTGCAAAGAACAGATGCAGTTAAAGCATTTATTTAACTTGAGGGTAGGTAACCCTCACAACTGAGAGCCACATGCTGACAGTTGTAAGACATGGACTGTGTATCTCAGCATACCAAAGGAAAAGCCAACCATGGGAGTAGTTCCATGGTAAAGGGTGTTAACTGCTCTACATGGTCCCAGATCTCCTTCAGAGAGGGGTTAGCTAGGCATCAGTGTCCCCAGCTCATCCCTTACTGACAGGGATATAACCAGGGAGAGGAGAGGGACATTGCCCAACTGGTGACATGCAAGTAAGACTCACCAATTCTTTGTTCTCTTTGGGAACTTTTACTTCCAGTGCTTACATCTTCTTCATAAGAACACCACTAATACATGAAAGGATGATGTATGCCTTACTATAGGTTAAAGTAACATGACAGCTCAGACAACACTGCAGACCACAGTTAATTTCAGGTTCTGTAAAACCTTGGCATCTGCATATTTTAAGACCATACTTCAAGCAGCTTAATAGAAAATTATAACATGATTTTTAGTAGCATAACCTATAATTTATTTTTCATTAAACACTCAAGTTTAATTTTGATACTGTAATACTAAATGCATTTTTTAAGCTTTTACTTTCATCAATCATTTGATTTTTCTGACATATGGCATATCTAATTCAATGGTATTGGCTGTCCTATTTTTAAATAATATTCTGTTTTCCAGAATACCGGCATGATTGTATTTAGACATCTTTAAAAAATGTAGTGACAGAAATTTCAACCAAAAATGAGAGGGGAAAAAAAAAAGACTTTGTTTACAATTAATAGCTGCAACTGAAGTAAGTTAGAAATAAGGAAGGTAAAACCAGTATTGGAATACTTTGGTTTCATTCATACTGAAGTTTGTGGTGTTGCAGAAGAATTATATGGGCTGTGTATATAAGTTAATGCTGCAGTAGATCACTATTGCCATCTCCTGGTAAATAAACCATATAACTGTATTCTGAAGCTTTTTCTAAACAGTCATATATTGTACAACTGTAGAGAGATTACACCATAAATAGGCAATAAAGGATTTAGGGTATTTATTGTGAGACTATCATTGCATTTTTATTCTTTGCTCACATAAGACCTTTATAAAGAACTGCATTACAGTTGATAAATAGTGGCATTTGTTCCCATGCACTCTTTATGCTGAAAAGAAATACTGCTAGTTATGACTCTGTAAATTAAGGTGAGACGATGGGTATTGTTGTGATTGAAACAAATACTAAAGCTGCTTAAGAAAAACTCACCGTAACCAAAACAAATATACACTCAGACAGAAGGCATTAGTTTCCATTGTATTGTGATGGGACTGTGCTGTGGTAGTCAGCCAAGACAATGTCAAACAGCATTAAACCAGACTATGAAGCGACAGGAGGAATAACATCAGTGACAACAATAAGCTGTCATTTCACTTTCTCGTATTTTTTAATCCTTTTATTTTCTTGCTGTTTTCATTGTCCTTTCCATTGTCATTTCCCATTCCACTCCTTCTCTCTCATCTATGCTCTCTTTTTGTCTTTGTGCAGCTACCTGAAAGCTCCTCCTAAACAATATGTGTCCTCTCCTGCTCGGAGGGGGAAGGAGTGGGCTCATCCTGAACAACCCCCTCCCCAGCAGATCTGCCCATGTGTCGCGCCGAAGCCTGCAAATACTCCCCGTGCCCTGCAATCTCACAGTCACGTGGGGCAGGAGAATGAGATGTGTCTACACCTCATTACCCTTCGGACCAGAGTGCAGCGTTCAATGTGATGTTGAGCCTTGATAAATCATCCTTTCAATCAAATCAGTCAACAGAAAAAAATGCTGTCTAACTGGCAATAAATTTCAGACAAGTTCAGCAAGGAGTGACAGATGAGCCGAAAGCTTGTGCCTTGCTTTGTTTGTGTATTGCTTTTGCAATCCTTCTCCCTGCAACAGAGAAAGTGAGTTCCTTTACCTGCAGCTGCGTATCTACTGTCGGCATTGCCAATTAATATGACAGGGAACACCTTTAACAAGTTTTTGCTTTTTCCCATGGAAGAAGAAGAAATGTAATATTCTGGAATAAACTAGGGCTGAAGGTTTTTCTGATAACACTGAACTTTCTGAAGCCAGAGCTGCATCATGAAGAGCATCTACTTAAGAGCGACCTTCGTGATGGTAACAATTCAGTTTGTTTCTTTCAGCTCACCAGCCACGTATCCAAGACTGCAGAGGAAGGGTCAATCACAAACAATGAAAAAGAGGATGATAAATGCAGGCATTTTAGAGCTGCCACAGTGTCAGAAAGAGGAAAGATTAACTGAAGCTTGGAAAGAGCTGAAAAAAGTTGCCGGTTGTAGATACCTGAAAGGAAAAGAGAGCTTTGGAGGGAAAGTGAGAACAGCAGCTTAAGGGACTAATGAGAGTACTTTTCTTTCTCATCAACCTAGTTCCCTCACAATGGGACACAGACTTGGTCTTGGACTCACAAAGGCATTTAGAAACCAGACTATGGCAGGTTACACTTACGGATCATAATAGCTATTAAGGCCAAAAGGGATTAGAAAACATTAGCTTAATTATTAGACTATCCCAGGGGATCTGGAATCAACACACAATGCTAATGGTATCTCCAGTCATTGTTATTAGATTCTGCCTAGAAACTTTTCCCTGAAGCAACACTATAATTATGTATTTATTAATTTATTTTTATTTCCTTTAGCTGTTCTCCACTCTTTAAAAAATATGCGTACTTCCTATTGCAAAGACAATCAAAACAAAGCCACCTCAGTGAGAAAATAGGTAAAAACATCAGAGCTCTAACAACAGAGGTCTAACAACTAGTATCTTCCTTCAGAAATTACAAGGGAAAATATAAATGCTTGTACTGGGGAAAAGGAGAAGACAGATGAAAATAAGAAGATGAGATACATTACCCTTATTACAGAGAGTGGCAGTCAGGTCTGCAGCTGAAAGGAAATCAAGGACCTGCACATTCTAAGGCGTTGAGAAGAGTATGTGCCTCTCAAGGAAACTTGTCCTTAACAGAAGCTAGAACAAAAATGAGGAAGGAAGGCAATTCCCATTGCCCTGTCCATGATAAGGTACCAGGTTCCCATGAGAAAAGTGACAGAATGTGCATCTGTTGCCTCCCAAGTCCTTGCAGGATTGAAAGATGAAAATTAGAGTGCAGCATAAATCTGATCCTATATGAGTGTTTTGGCAGACAAGGTTTTCTTGTCTGCAAGACAGACCTGAACTTCCCTCTGTCTTTGACATGTAGCAAGTACAGCAATACTACGCGTATCAATAGGCAGATGACAACTGGAAGGAATTACTATACCATTTCAGGCAGTGAAATGTAAGATAAATTCGAGAAATAGTCCCCAGCACTTTTTTGTGCTTATTTGTGTAGCGATAGTGCAATAGGCATGTGGTCTTCCAAGGCACAGAGCTAGATGTCACTCTATTGGCAATGTCCATAGACCCATTCACTCCTCAATCAGCTCCTTTCTAAGAAAAACTGTTTTACAATATCAAACCAGCCAGCAATACACATTCTGGGCAGTGTTATCATGGGCTGGCAAAACTTAAGACACAAAAAATGAAAGTTCAGTGACACTGAGCATCAAATGCGCGCAGGATAACAGGAACAAATGTTGCAGTTAATTGTTGCTGATGCAGGTTCACACACTTACTGATCCCTGCCTAGTTTGACAGCACCTGCATTGATAAATACCGCTTGTCTGTTATTTGCACACGTTGGAACCATCACAAGGGGATCAACTTAAAGCAGGTTCAAGTTGCTATCAGTTTCACTTCTACTAGTGCTAAAACTCCTGGCAAAGAGGAAATAAACTTTTACTATTCTCTTACATTTACGTAGGCTATTTCCTTATGGGAAACAGTTTGATTTGGCATCCTGGAGTCATTAAGCACAGCTTGACTGTCAACAGTTCCTACAAATCATCCAACTAAAAAACTGAAAGCATGGGGATTCTCAGAGGCATTAAGTTTTCAGTGGCATGAGAAGAAATATGGATAGCATGAAATCTTTAGCGAAAAGACATACATACATGTATACATACATAGATATGAGAGAGTGCCTCAGTCGCCACTAGTAACCATGTTCTATTTCCAAGGCTATCCATGCATCAGGAAAGGACATAAACTCATTGATCTTTTTTTAATGGTTGGAAGCTCTAAAAATCAGGAGGTGGAAAATAACTATAAACCACTTCTTTTTACAGTATAAGTGAGGGCTGCAAGACTGACCTCCCCCTTTCCCTTGAGACTACATTTTCAGTAATTGTGCTTAAAATATATTCCTTAAAGAAAAGCAGGAGGCAGTAAGGGGAGACAGGGATAAAACAATATTTCAAAGACTTAATGAAACACAGTGCTGACCGTCCATCTTATCTTCCTATGTCACAATTTTGAGGATTGTGAGTTTACTATTAAGCACTGCCTATTTTCCTTAGCATGCATGAGTGGGAAGACAAAGATTCAAGCTTTGACATTCTAAAAGAAGGAAATTATAAAACAGTCTTTGGGACAGGTAAGTCAGAGGTACATTCAAGAAATGCAGAAAAATGTGTCTTCATAGAATTGACTCTACTATCTAACAAGACCTATATAGCAGGATTATACTCTATGGCTTACAAGAGTATTGATCTGTGTGTACTCCTCAGTGGTGTTACATTCATTTTAACATTGATCTCTGTTTCATTACACCACTGCATCATGCACTCTCAGTGTCATCTCAGTGCCCCTCTAAAATCTGAGTGTCTTCTATTGCTGTCAAGATGTACAGATGCATTGTGCTGCTTGCAATTCAAAACAGCAATTTCAAAGCCTATTTATTCACACATGCACAACCCCCTCACCCCCCACCCCTTTTAAAGTAATACCAAGGACCTACTATGCCTTAACCCTCCAAAGCAAGGTAAATGTAGAGTGAAGAAGACATTGGTAAGTGCTTTTTCTTCAAAGATTTTTTTTTTACTCTGTGCATTGTTTGTGTTACCTTTCAAAGAAGCTTGAAAATACCATTTCTTTTCCTCACGGCTTCTTTCTATTCCATTTGGAAAACATTGATTTTGCTTCCCCCTGTGATTCTTACGCAGCACAAGTAAACATGGCTCTGTTTAATATATGTCCAAGTCTGTGCAATGCCATCAAACTCACTATAGCTCTGGGAGAAAAACCAGTCCCTTTGTTGGCTTTTAGCATTGCTACACAATGTAAAATATCATGGATCCTCCATGTCCAGAGAGGTTACTGAGTTTGTTAATTTACTTATGCGTGTTTTATTCTTCAAAGCACATGACTGGGCATCAGGGCCTCACAAATTCTAATCTCAGCTTTAAAAACATGCTGTTGTTCAGTTGCAATACAGTTACAGAGATACAAAGATACATGGATCAAAACATTGTGCAAATACAGGAGCAAAAAGCCTTTTATCCTAATGGGTTAACAGAATGGTACACAAGATCCTGGGCTTATTGCCTAAACCTCTAGTCCAAGTTTGCTTACTATTCTCTCGGTGTAAGTTAGAGATGAGTCTGTTGTCTTCAGGCTTGTAAATATGAGGACAGCTGCCTTAAAACCCTACTACAGCTCCCTGCAGGGATCGTCTCCTTCCCTGCTGAGTGTGTCTTCAAGATCATGTGCAGACTTGCTAGTTCCCACCATATTCCGTGATTCTGGGCAAAAGATATCTCATCTTGTAGCTATCTAATTATGCCAGCCTGGGGAGCTATTACAGGACATCTCAACATTTGTACCTTGGCTCTTCCACAATAATCACCCTTGCTTTCACTCTGTGATGTACTTCTATGTCCTATCTTTCACATCTTTGAAATAGGTATAATATTTATCCACCTGACTGGAGAAAAATGCTTTGTTTTTCCCTTGCATGTATGTTGTAACAGATGTGAACAACTGGAAAAAACACCTATTATTTTAATCTTCGTTATTCACAAGTTTTTTTCTTTATAAACTCCCTTTTTCTGCCTTCACACAGCTCTTACTTTTTCTTGTCAGTATTTCACTGTCGACCTATGTTCTTACAGTTTTTTCCTACTTTAAAACAGTGATGCCATATTTTATTACTGCCAATGCAAGCCTCAGCATTTCAGCTACTGCACCATGGACCCTGATCCAGTGTTTAAAGATGGGAATCTTTCCAAGGACATCCTTAGGCACTGGCACTGGATCAGACACTATATGCAAGGACGGATTTCTCATATCCGTAGGTTAACTTCTGAAAGAAAAAGTCTCTATCCAGTGGGAGAGTTACTTACCAAGCTAATATTTTATGCATTGAGCTCCAGAGTGTTGCAAGATTATTTTAAGTATCACAGCAGACAGAGTCATTCCATATAATGAGTTAGTTCCATAAATGTTACCTCACTTACCACTGAAGTAAGTAATCAGGACAAGAACAAAAAAAATAATACTGCTTATGCACTGTTGTACCACAATGCATTACTGCTCACATCTCAAATTCCCTTTCTTAGGAAGATTAGATCTCAAAAACTCAGAGTGCTTTTACTTGCTTGCACTGCCCTTTTTTAATTGCATACAATAGGAGCTGAGTCAGGGAGACATAATTTTCACAGAAATTGTATATGAAAGATTCAGTAATTGTGTAAATGTAAACATGTAATTTATAGAAAAGGGTCCATCTTTTAAAAGTATGGACATGGAACACTGATTTTAAATTATGGTATCAACAACAAAAAAAATCATTTCAGCTTCACCAGTCACTACTGTGCGCATGGGCTGACCAGAGGAAACATGGTCCTGAGCAAAAGACAACATGCTGGATGGTTCCAACACCACATCCTGTTCATACATACTCGAAGGATACATTCAATATTGTTATTTATTTTGAAAATACGTGCAAGATCATCCTCCCACATAGGGATTTCGGCTTGCTCTAGCTAATATGTTCAACATGCAGATGCTGAAGCTGTGAATGCCGACACTATGCCAATCACTTTGCTCTTCTCTCCTGTGTAGGAGAGCATCTTTTTCTCTATGTTGTGTCATAAAGATGGTGTAATTGAGGAGGAGGAGGAGAAAAGGGGATGTCATTTCACAAATGATTCAGTTACAGTCATTCTTCTCTTCCCACTTATTTCATGGAGTATCTGACAATCAAGAAAGGTACAATTATCTAAAGTGAAGAAAGTGCAATATTAACAGAAATGGTATTTTACCACAGAGATTAAACACGAAATTTCAAGGGCTCATTCATCAATGTGTTGCTCACGTGTTACAGGTAATCTCTGAAAATCAGTAGAGTTATACTACTGGGAAAGACAGTGATTAATGAGATCCTGCCTCTGAAGGACACATTTCAGGTGAAAAGAAACAAAAGTGGAATAGACAAGTGGCAAAGGCCAATGAGACAAAACTTAATTGTAACCATCATGAACTAATTCACAGATGGGTTATAGGGCTACGTGAGATGCAGAAAAATGTTCTGGAATGTTATGCTCTTCTATTCTGTGAGTACAGCAAAAAAATGGCCAGTCTAGATGGTTGCCATAGTAATGTAAACTGTTATTCAAAATACATTTCTAATGCTGAGAAAAATTGCATAGCCAAGGCTCTAAGCAGCAGCATAATGTGCAAACAGGTCCTTCCATTCCTGCCGCACTTTTCGAGTTTTAGGAAGTTTTGCTGAAGAAGTATAATTAACTCTCTTTCCTCAGCCTACAGCTTGTCTTTGTTTATGTCTCAATTTTCAACACTCCTTTCAATTTGCAGTCTTCCTTCATTTTATTTTTACTACCATTTGTCATCCAGCTTAGTCTATGGGTATTTTATTTCCCCTGCTCCACTATTCTCTTCCAGTTTCATTATGGTAAATTTTGCCTTTACTTTCACATCCCTCAGCACTGTGACCCCAGAATGACTTTCAAAAAGTAATTCATTAGCAGCTACCATAATAATAATTTTCAGTCAAGAATGACTAATTGTAGAGGATTGCCTTGATGGACATAGTGATTCGCTGCACATTCAGAATCAATGGCTAGTGCGGTGAAATCTCAAATGTGTGTTTGGATGTGTGACACTCTATTATAACAGATATTCAAATAACATTGATTTACTAATTTCCTAATCTTCCACTCCAGTGTTCAGTCAGATAAGCTCCTGACAGAAGGAAGGTACAGGCAAATGAAAGGAGGAGAGAAATAGGAAGTGTAAAGGGAGAGGCAGAATAAACTGTGAAGAGAAGCGGTTAGCGTTTCCAAAGTGCCTTCCATCAAAGGCGCTATTACCAGCAGCAGCTCTGTCCTCCACCCCATCCCAAGGCTGTTAAACTTCAGCCAGGTGCCACTATTGTAAGTCCAAAAAATTTAGTTGGAAGTATTTCAAGTTGCAGAAAATTATACTATACCCATTAAGTTTGAAAAGGTTCTTCAATAGAAGGAAACTGAGACATGCTCAGATGACACCAAGAGGCAAACAGCACTTCAGAGGAATGCAGAATAATCCCAAGGTTACTGGCACCAGGAACAAAGTAAAAACCCAAGAAAACAGAAGTCTGGTCTTCCCTTACTTGGTTGAGATGGGTGTAAACAAGAAGTCAAGTCAAATTATTGGAATTTCCTAGGTATAACGTCCATCACGGAAAACATTTAAACCCACGATAACTTTATCCCATCCCTTTTTTTGTTGCCTCTCCTCTCCCTCTTGGAATGGTGTAGCACAGCTCAAAATTCGGCTGTGTGCTGAGGCAGCCCATTGAGGTGTCTGCAGGCAGCACACCCACACATGGTGTGTTCAGAGCATCAGGTGCTGAGAACATCTCCCACTTCCAGGGCTACAGGAAGCAGAGTTGGTTTGGAGAAGGGATTGAAACCAAAGCGAGGATACTGTTACATCAGTGCCCACTGCTCCTGTGATTTTTAATGTGGTGCCGGCATTTTCATTTTAAGCTCATATTTCCAGGTTTTATAACTCAATCATAAAAAATTCCCAAGGGCTAAATATTGGCAAGCAGCTCTGCTTGCCAAAAAATGACGGATTTCCAGAGCACAGAGAGAGGGAGGGAGCCTCAGACTCTGCTTATTCCAGTGAGAAAGTGATTCCAACATGAACAGGGCTATACCAAGAAGCAGCCTCTGCCAGAAACTTTGCGTAAGATGCCAGAAGGCCAGTAGCCACATGCTGAAGTCACAGGCACAGAGCACAGCGTAGTCCAGAGGCACTTCACTGGAATCCATGAGACAAAATCAAAATGCCAGACTTCCCAGAATTCAGATATGATACTTGCTTTTTGGCTTAGATCTATTTTGAAGCACAAAAATAATATTATAACCCACTGATGCTATCCAGGATAGACATCCAGCTGTTTGATGCTGCTGTAGGGACAGACGAGGATATTCAGCTCGGACATTCTGGGGCTGTTTAACAGCCTTTTAGGTTGTCCAAAGTGGCAACCAGGCAAACCAACAAGGGCTCTGTCTCCAAGCTTTCCTATGTCAGTTCTCTGCAATGCAGCCTACCTGCATGGATCACAGTGCAGATCTGGGATCTAAGATGCTGCATGTGAATGAAAGATAAAAAATGAGAATCTATGGGCTATATGCTCACATATGAATATATGGAGCTTCATCAAAAAGTTAGAGACAAATGGAATGGCCTCTGCTTTTTTCACAGGAGAGTAGCTGCAAAAAATATGTTTGAAAATGCAACCATATATATGGTAACCTTATATATCTATGTGACCACTGTGACCTTATGATTGTACTATGATAAAAATTGAAAAATAGAAAAATAATGTCTAGGAGAACTAACAAAAAGACGGATCTAAAGAATACCATCCTCTCACACCCATTCCCTCTCTTCTCTTAAGTGAACTCATCTGCATGAATGGTTCTCATAAAGTTAATGGTTTTATCACAGAACTATGCTATTGTAGATGCACTATTTTATATGCTGCTTTCTAATGTAATATTAGAATTTTTTGAAAAAAGCAACAAAACAAACATTTACTAAGAAGAATATTGTCCTGTAAAGCAATGAAGGCTATAATTTCATTCCAGACTCTGCTTCTTTAAAGATCTCAGTGTTGTATACGTGTCTTTGTTGTGTGATGCAGTGGTTACCATGGAAATTCATTTTTTTTTTTAAGTTTAGTGAAGACGATGCAGTCAAAAACATAAATAGCCAGAGCCTCTGGCAGAGTAAATTGTACAATGGCATTCTAGAATAAATTTACATGGCTTTTTTTTTCTCCAAGCAGATATCAGACACTAATAATTCTCTGTGAACAAAAATACTTCACTTTTCTTAAGATTATAATTATAATTTTTAACTGCACTTGCTCCTGGATGATATTAAATTATATAGCCCTTCATGTGCTCATAATCTATGGTTCCTCGAAGACGGTCATCCAAGCTGGTGGGTGTGGGAGAGTTTCCTGCAGTACTGCCTGGTTAAAAGGTATTTTTTTAAGTTTTGCAGGAATACCACCAGAGAGATTTATACAATAAGATTTCTTAACAACATAACTAACAAAATCAGAAATGTATCCTGGAAAAACTAACTGAGTTGGAGGCCTGTAGAGATCTCATATATATATATATATGCTAGCCTGGAAGCCAGGAAATTAATTTGTATCTTGATTAGAGAAAGAGCAAGCATATATTTCAAGATTTTTTTTATTTTTTTTTTGCCAGAGTTGTTTGGTCACGTAAGAGTGTGGTACGGCACATGACAAAAGGCCCAGGTAATGTAATAAACTGTCTTCAACAATGGGCAAAACAGAATTTCAGGGAAGAGTCTAAGAATGGGGCAGAATTTGATCAAATACTTCACCTGTGTGCTCCCCCAACCTCCAGTCATTTGCAGTTCACAGACATCCTGGGTCAGACACAGTTTCAGCCACCTCAGTAGATTTATTTCCACAAGCTTGTCCTTAAAGTCTAGTAACCTTTCAGTTTCCACAGCATCCTGGGGCAAAAAGTCACAGTTAAGCTACCAGGTTGAGTTATACAAACAGCAGTCATCACGATATTGTAGTAAGTGCAATGTGGTGTTGATGTAAGGCTAAATATCTAACTTTACTAATGATTCTGTGCATGGAAGTAATGTGTGATACACCATTAAAGATAGTCTTTAAATGCTTCAGCAAGATGAACAGAGGAAGTTAATAAAAGGGTATTTTTAGTCCAGTGGTCTTTGGAGTTACTACTCCAGGGCAATAGCTACTGCATCTTGCCAGCTAAGTTCTCGAAGAAACTAGCAAGGCACCTATCAACAAAGCTATCAGGCTGAACCTGCTCTTTTTCTAGTGCTCCTACTTTATCATGGACAGGGACTACTACTTTGATTTTTGCAGAGAAAGAATATTGTCTCATGTCTTGGATTGTCTTCTACTGGGCAAGCATATGGTTTCTCCACAGCGATTTTAAACTCATGAGAACAAATCTGGCAAAACAACAAATGTTTAACTAGCCAACAAAAGTGATAAAAGTCTCATTCCTTGAAGAATTTCTAATAATTACATCACACTGAGTCCTCCACATAACTTTTTAGCTGGTACAAATTAGTGTAGCTCTGTTGATAAAAGGAAACTATGTTAGTTAGTACCACTTGAAAATCTAACACCTTCCAAATTCACAATAGGCCATGTTTATTAATTAATTGGAAAGTGAGAGATCTTTTAATATTAAATAGCTGAATTTCTATGGAAGCCATGTGAATACTGGAATACATTAATTTTTTAATTTTTTTTTTGGTCTTCATAAAGTCTTTCTCCCCGATGGGTATGCAAGAGAACTTTTTGAGGAAATGGATCAGCAAAGAAAATCTTACTATGCTGCATTTTATGAGCAGAATAACACATTCCTTCCAACTGTCCTTATTAATTTATAAACAGCTATGATCCTGGGTTGTTCTGGTCATTCAAATTTATGATCAGAATAAAATTACTCTCGGTTGAGAGAAAAAAATATCTCTTCTCCAAAGCTTCATAACAAGTGATAAGTATTCAGTGGACCATAATTATGTCTTTCTATTTTTCCTATGCTGTTGCAGGTTTTAATTTTTTTTAGTATCAGCATTTTAATTAAGCTTTAATCTTCACAGCACTAAACTAAATTAAAAAGATCTTTATAGTGTTGCTCTGGTAACTAGCAGAAGGGGTAAAATTACCTTATCTGTTTGTTCACCATGTTACAACCGTAAACATCTCAGTTATGGTCTTTAATTTGTTCATTTTCACTGAAAAGAAAAAAAAGAAAAGAAAAAAAAAAAAAAAAGATGTGTGACACCGAAACCTGTTATCACTGTTGGAACAGTCCTCTAGAAGGATCTCACTGTGCTTGTCATGGACAAATTTGTAGTAAGGAACCCTTTGCTTCAAAAGATTAAATACAAGCTAATTAGGCAAGACACAAAGCAGACAGAGACAAGTGAAGCAATGGTATCATCACACAAATTCCCACCTTCTTAGCCTTCTGTCTAGTCTCCTCTATTTCCTTCAGCAATCTGCAACACAGTAAATGTGAAACAAACTTCGTATGAGGTTCTCAAAGGTTTTTGCAGATAATTAGCAACAAAACTTTAAGATGTACCTGCCATGTACCTGCTATGTCATTGTCCCATTTTATATCTAGGTAAAACACTAAACAACAAAGTGAGTTGTCCACGATTATCAGCAAAATACAAACATACATTATAGCACTTTAACAGAAACATACTGAAGACATGAAAGCACCCTCGATGTTGAAAAGCCTGTAGAACTTGAACTATGAGTTGTGGAATAGGCAAGAGAAATAGGAAGAAAATTATTAGACCTTTATTTTAATGCTAAGATACCATTAATCAAAACAACAGTAAGTTCTTGTCACCTTCAAATAGGAAAAAAAAAGAATAATTCATAAGATAATTTAAAAAAGAAAATTATACTTTTATATGATTTCAGAGATCTAAATGTTTGCTTCTCTTCTTGAACCTTTCTCTGGTTGAATTCACTCTCATTTAGTGACTGACACTCACTTTTATTGAAAGCTAGCTCACAGATACTGGCTACAGCAGCCTGAAAATGTAGTTTAACCTAAGCCTCTACCAGCTCTTTGAGAACAGCTCTCTAGACTGAGAGTTAAGTGAAGAACCATCTCACCCTACCAAAAGGCAGAAGTGATGTGTACAGCA
>NW_010293429.1:45849-73197 GCF_000700745.2 Antrostomus carolinensis
ATGGGACATGAACCAGCCCACATCCCTTCTCTCTAGCTCTGCTGGAGGTGCAAAGGCTTTCTAGGTAAAATCCTTTCCTCCAACACTCATTTCCTGTGATTCGTATCTCTTGAACCTGGTAGTTTTTTAGAGGGAATTGATTATGTACAAAGAAACATGGAAAACCCTCACACCTGCACAGCTGATTCCCAGCAGCTTCTGCTGCCGGCCCCTGGCTCTGAGTCACAGCTCCCTTCATTGCTCAACTTCTCAGTGGTGACTTCTTTGTAAAGCACACAACTGTGAAGATATCTTTGAGCATAGTCAAAGATTCATATTCCACAGAGCTTCAAAATGCCATAGACAGAATTTCAGACTCATTTCACCACTGAGTTTGACACTCGTGTATTTTTGCAGTGTTCTCAGTAAAGCAGTTACAGCTTCAAGTGCATCATCGTAATTATCAGCTAGGTCAAATGTTCAAAGTTCTTTTTTAAAAAAAAAAAAAAAAAAAAGATTCAGTTACCAAAAAGGGTTTAGGTTTAAAAAGTGCAGCAGTCCACAACAAAGCTGTCCTACAGCTCAGATTGCAACTTGCTTTGAATTTTCAACTTATTTTCAATTTTCAGCTAAATAAACATGAGACATCAAAGCCTATAAAGCTAAGGCATATAATAAAGTGCTGTCAAGCTGTGACAAAGTCAATCTTCACCAAAGATCCATCTTCTCCCACTGAGAGATCCTAAATTTGAGGCTGAACTAAGAATGACAGAACAGGCAGCACTGAAAAGCAAAAGTATTCAATTGGTGAGATTTTTCTGTTTTCTGATTTTGATGGATAACCAAATGGTTGAAAGTTACAACTCATTTAAAGACATGAAAAAAATGACAGAAAATAGAAGGTACAGAATAAAAAAAAAACAAACTAAAAACTGTCAACCGCTGAATAAGAAAGGAGAAAAAAATATGACATATCATTTTGCATCACCTTATTTATTATGCACAGGAAAAACCTTTTTCTCAAGTCATGTGCATTAAATACCTTTGGTCTTTCTTCAATAACCCATAGAAAAACAGATTCTTAAAGAAAGCTTAAATGTAGTCCTCATTACATAGTAATTAAATAAGAACTAATTATGAAAAGAAGCCTTATCATTCAGTATTTACTAAGAGTTTCCCCCAAAGTATTTTACCTAACATGTCCTACTTAAAATCATATGAACAGATGAGCTGTATTGATCTCACTAAGAACAGCCTGAACTGTTTTCTTATATAATGGCTTTTTTTTCCCCCTAGGAATGTCTGAATGTAAAGAATATTTAAGTAACACTAAGAAAAATAAAATTGCTTTATTCATCACACAAAATATTTCAAAAAACTACCTATGTCTGTAATCATGCCATCGGCTGTTTGCTGATTGCTAATTGTTACCATCATTTTTATCGCACAGGAAAAAGAAATACCATTGCAAATACCCTGTAAGCACTCTGACAATGATCTCAATGCATCAGGGTAAAGCAGCTGCCAGAAATCACTCAGATCAGTGGTGGCAGTGCAGCCAAGCTCTTTGTGTACACTTAGCAAATATAATTATTTGGAACCTAAGGATGCTTCCATGTTTCCTTGTTATTGCTCCTATTGTGCAAACTGAAAATGAAATGCTCACTGAGCAGGGACCCAGCCTACAGACTGAGGGCAATACGTTAATGTACAAGTAAAGTGTTTTTCACAGGGAATCTAAGCAGCATCTCATAGGATTTAGTATAATTCATGAACTGTAAGAGCAACTGTGGCCACAGCTGGATTCCACCTGTTCTCCCTCGCTGACAGATGTTCAGGGCCCTTGAACCCCTCGGTTAAATACCAGCTGTACCTTAGCGAGCGAATAGACCACATTACCTCACAAGTGCTTTCCTGAGAGTACTGCCAAGCTGCAGGAATTGCCTGACCTATCAGCCTGCTTGTAGGAATCATCTACCCCAGAGAACCACCTCGACATCTAGGCCACTTCCCCGGAAGGTCTCCCGTCAATGCAAATGCACATCAATTGGTCTCCAGCAGAGATTTCCTTTACGGGGTCTGACTTTCCCTGACTCAAAAGCAGAGAAACACATTTGTTCATGCCAGCCACAGCCTGATGTGCATTTACTCGGGAGCAGAGCTAGATTACGGAGTCTGTGCTCATTAGGATTTATCCCTTCCCCCACGCAGCAGTCTCCTCATCAGATCCATGCAATGAATTGGATCAGGAAGCAAATCTAGCTGGAAAATGACCAGAAGACTAAGACTGCAGCACACTGATTTTAAACAGGATAGAATCATAGAATGGTTTGGGTTGGAAGGGACATTAAAGATCATCCAGTTCCAACCCCCCCTGCCATCATCAGGGACACCTTCCACTAGACCAGGTTGCTCAAAGCCTCATCTAACCTGGCCTTAAACACTTCCAGGGAGGGGGCATCAACAACTTCCTTGGGCAATGTGTTCCAGGGCCTCACCACCCTCAGTGAAGAATTTCTTCCTCATATCTAACCTAAACCTACCCTCTTTCGGCTTAAACCCATTTCCCCTTGTTCTGTCATTAAATGCTCTTATGAAAAGTCCCTCCCCAGCTTTCTTGTAGCCCCTTCAGGTACTGGAAGGTGGCTATCAGATCTCCCCGGAGCCTTCTCCAGGCTGAACAGCCCCAACTCTCTCAGTCTGCCCACATAGGAGAGGTGCTCCAGCCCTTGGATCATCCTGGTGGCCCTCCTCTGGACTCGTTCTAACTGCTCCATGTCTTTCTTGTGTTCGGATCCTCTCCCTACCCTATTCACCAGCTGAAAATAAGGGACAGTATAGGCTGAGAACTGCTGAAAAGCCAAAGGCTCAGCAACTAAATGTTTAAGCACTGTCTCAGCTAAAGTAGCTTCCCAAATATTTCTTCTGTAGCACACTCCCGATAATTAATATTGCCTTTATAAAGACAGAAAATTGACACTGGCATAGGTCTTGTATGCAGGAGAGTATCTCTTCTGTAATACACCCTAGTATCTTGGAGAATTTACTTGTAATTTTAAAATAGATATTAAAAAAAAACCAAACCAGATTTCATATTAATATTTGACAGCTAGTCGTACAGGGAAAGGTTTTCTTTTTAAAGAATGTCACTTTTTTATAGCACCTTTAAAACTTCCAAACCAGTATGTATTTAATACAATATTATTTATTGCTTTGTCTCTAATGTTAATCGTGTACATCTGATAATTTTCTTCAATTATCAAAAAAGAAGTAATCTTGTCAATTATATTGCTTTTCCTATGCTGAAACATTAGAAACTAAAAGGCAAATTCAGGAGAATCCCATTCCAAAGATATGCTGAATACTGGTTTGTAACAGGCACTCCTAGACCATGACCATTAAAAAACATTCTCTAAAAGAAACTGGGTAGTAATCTAGACCATTTTTTCACTATTTGAAATTTGAAATCTCTCATGCTTTTGCTGCATATTCCTAATTGCATCACTTGTGCTTCTCTGAGCTTAGTTCCCATTTTCTTCTTCTATGATTTTCTTTGTAGCATATATTAGTTTATTTTTAGCTTCAATAAAGAAGTCTCTTAACATCATATTTTCATAATCTCTCCCTTTCCAGCTGCTGTATGCTGGGGAGGGCCTATTAGAAACTCATGCATAACAGTTTAGTCTCCCTGCAACCTCAGACAACTGCTCCATGGATGCGATACTTTGCTTAGTAAATTATAATGTGATTTTCTTGAGAAATGTATTTCTTCCTGGAAGTCAAGGAATGTAAGGTGGTCATCTAGCTCTCCCTTATATTTAAAGAGTTTCCAGGCAGAATCACAGATTATTTTGTTGTTGTTGTTGCAGTTATTGTTTTTGCAGTAAAGATGAAACCATCTGTTCCTTTGAAGATGTGCCAAATCAGTTGAGAATAATTCATTCAGGTAGTCAGTGAACCATAAAAGCTGATGGTTTAAGGATTCTGGAAGGTTTCAACAGAGAACACTAAGTGAACTTTGCCCAGTTTGAATTAGATTTAATTTAAACTGTGGTCTCTCAGCAGAATTCAGAAAGTAATAGCAGGACAAGAGAGAGATCCTCTCTGTCTATCGCCCTCATTCCCAGATAAAACTACTATAATAAGAGTCAACAGTTACATTTCATGTGAACATGGCTAGCTCACACTATTCAAAGGGTAATTATAAATGATGACAGTGATTTTGGTTTAGCCTTGCATGTCAGAAACACACCGAACATCCAAGTCATGTCCGCACTATAGTTATTTTATGTCCACAATTTTTGCTCTTTTGGCAAAGATCTGCACAAACAGTCATATCTAGTATGAGTACCAATAGCAAATATCTCATTAATGGGCACATTTTGGCAGAGCAAGAGTAGGGTACCACATGCAGAATGAGCAAAGAAGGGGAATGAAGGACTTGTAGTAGAGATGTGACCTGAGCACTAATGTCTATATAGAACTAATCCGTGAGTTTGGACAAGATGATGATTTTCTTGACATGTCCCTGATAACAGAGACAGCAAATGAACATAAAAAAATTCTGAGTGCCATGTGACCCCGTAACCATCTCTATTTGCAATGGTTTTCTGATTAAACAATTAGTAAATTAATATTAGCCAGTGTCTGAGAGAGGATAATTTCTAGAGACATTTTCTACTACTGGTTTTATTATGATGAAGAAAAGTCTGCATGAATTTATAACTGAGTGGGTTAATTAAATATTACCCCTGGGCATTTGAACGTTGAAGAGTATATCTCTATTCTGAAAGGAGCATATAAGCCTTCTCAGCCTGATGCATTTACTTTATTATTTACTAATAAAGTTTACTTTATTTATTGCAAGAATTATTTATTATAAGCATTGTGGAAAAAAACAGTGGCTGAATAAGGTTTATTTTATTCACATTTTAAACTGATCGGGATGGTACATTTTAAATAATGAAAACCTACATTATGGCATTATTTTTTCCCATAAAAGACTGGAAATAATTGAACACAAACATGACTGATATAAAGCAGTGTTTAAAGGCAACGATGAGAAAAGAAATAATGTATTAAATCACTGCATAACAACTTCCAAAGCTGTGACAATTGAACATTCATTACAATGTTGTTAAATAGCTGTTCTATCAATAGTGCTAGCATTACAATGCAGTAGTTTAATTAGATGAAGTTTCTTTTATCTTTTATTTATTAGGTTTTTGAACCACAATAATAAAAAAAAGATTTGCGGCTCCAGTAAAGTACCACAATTGCTATATTTCTTTCATATATTAGTAATCTGTTAGTTAATGTGGATTTGTATTTTCTATATTTTGGTCATGATAGATTGGTATGTCATTACCAAACACAAAACCAGAGAGCAAATCTAAATATTTACAACATACTATAATTTCCTTTGCAGCTTAATGTCATAATTAAGTAACAACTAAGCTTATGAATCAATTTTGCATGTTTGCAGGTCATGTGGATGTGTGGTTTATATAAACTACATTCTCTGTAAGAGCTCTTAGTGGTCACACTGTTAAAAATCACATACCTCTAAGAAGATTTAAAATCATTTTGCTATGTAACAAAATGAATTTGAAAGTTGCTTTGTCTCACGACTTAGAGACAAATGGCTTTTCATCCTGGATAGAGAACAGCTTTAGGCATACACTGAAACACCAAATTCTCACTTCAGATGATGTGATTCAATCAGATATTGAAGCTAAAGCCTGTCACTGGTCAATAAGACACTGTTATCCTCTCTGCATTATCCTCTCTGCACATTAAATTATTCTTCTTAATTCAAAAAAATATCTAGTGCTCTGTCTATATGTATTTTTACTTTGGTTGGTTATCTTTGAATAGACACATTTGGATTTGTATTGTGTGAAATAATCCTATCAAATATAGATTAGCAGGAAGAAGGCATCACAAAGGCAAGATGAATGCAGCTGATATTGCTGTGCCATGTGCCACGTGCTCTCCAGGAAGAGCTGCTTTAGCAATGCTTTCCTGGGGCTTTTCTTTCTCAGGTATGGGGCCAGCATGTCTTGCCCTGTCCCTCATTCAGCTGGCCTGTATGTGCTGTATACTAACCTCTTTTCATTATACTACTGTTCTTCCTACACCAGGAGACCTCCTGTTCCTCCAAGATACCCATCACTCAACACGAGGATGCAAAAGAAGAAAAGACGCTGGTTGTTTATCACACTAAACTTGAAACAAGTTCAGGTGCCCAGGCACTAATAGCAAGGATAATGCAACACAGTGGTAAGTATCCTGCAGTTTTGAAATAAAGCAAGCTATTTCAGCTTGGCTAGCACAAAAGTTTAGGACATTCTGAACAGCAGCCTTTATCAATGTAGAATTTGACACTATTTTAGGACTGATGGCTTTAGAAAATACTGGTTGGTTTTTGCAACTTTCCAAGGTACTTTTGACAGGAAGCTATCTACCAAGAATATATAATTTCCTGCTTGACACTGAAAGAATAAAGAAAAGATGAGCAATGTATATTCTACTGTATAAAGAGAGCTTGCCCACAAATCTGTCTCTGGCCTAAAGCTGGGAGAGAAGAATGGATGAATGCTACCAATTCTCAGATAATCATCCCTGGGTAACCCCACAGAAAAGACATACTTGAAGGTGTTTGTCTATCCAACCCTTACTGAACTTTATTCAAATAACTCTTTCAATGGCATAGGGCCTATTTGTGAACAGTCTAAACCTTCTGCAAGGGAGCTATGACTTAGGGGTATGGTGCTTTAAACTTCTTTAAGTCATTATGAGCCTCAATAGCAGATGGATTCAGTTCCAACCCACATCAAATTCTAGTTAACTAAGATTGTCAGTATAATAATTATCTGGCTGAATGTAGCATACAATTGGCTAGCATCAGCAGGTTAATGGGCATTTAATTTCGGTTCAAATATGTAGTACAGTAAAAGCTTTAATCAGACAGTTCTCATTAATAAAAATCAACAGCCATCCCTTCTAAGCTGTAGTATTTACCCTGCATTCCAGTGGTCTGGAAGTAAGCACTGAATGTCTACATCTGTGTGTATATGAATTGGACATCTCCATACTAATTCAATGAAAACACACACACGAACAAATCCCAGGAGCTTTTTAACTGAATGGATAATTGTGCCACAGGGAAAAAGTTCAGTTCATCCTGTAATTTGTGACAGTTGCACTTACACAAAACTCAGGCAGCTCTGGAGCAACAATGAGACCAGTCATCACTGATAAAATAATTTAGTTTTTAGAGTGCAAGCAAATACTTAAAGCAGAAATCTAATCAGCCTTTCTCAGAGGAGAGATTCCCTTCATAAGCCCTGGGACGTCTTAAAAAAGGTCATTGAAAATCCATGCCCTTGGAGAAGAGGTTCACAGGAAAAACTTTCCAGCAAACAAGAACGTCTGCTGAAAGAGGCGCAGCCAGGCTCAGTAAGATGTTCTGCAGCAATCGGCAGAGCAGAACCGCGGTACAGACCCCACATGGATTTAAGAGGATGTTGCACAGCCATATGCTAAGCAAATGTTCAAAAAAGACATTCATCCACCCCCAGCACAGAAGGGAGCGAGTTAGTGAAGCAGCTTCTCCCACATATGCAAGGAGGCAAGCAGGCATGTACAGCAGGAACAATGTCGTACTTTCCAGAGAACACTGAGGTTGATTAAGTCTTGTTGGAAACATAGAGATAAAACAGAAGGAGAAAATAATTTTATGTGCTTTAGTTTCTTACTATTTTCTGGTTTTTGCCAGAAGCTGAATCAGAGTAAATAGCAAGCTTTGTTTTTCTGTTTCTAGAACAAAACACTGCCAAAACATACAGTTTTTTAACCTTTATGATGTAGCTGTCCTGCATTCTAAAGCACTTCCAAAACTTTCTTTTCCTACCCGTTACATATTTTGCACCAACATCTACATATCGTAATTGCAATTTAAAAATATTATTCAATTAATGTCGTCAATTTGTATGCACACAATTCACTCGGTCTGAGGTCTATAGCTGGCAAATAACACCACTTAACAGCTGTTAAATAGGGTAATCACCTGTTGTTATCCACAGGTAACTTCAATTCAAATGCTAATTTCTCTCAGTGCTCTATTTATAAACCTGCCCCAATGTCAGATACTGCATGTGCCGCACCAGATGGATGTGAGCCTCAAATGGATTGCACTGTCCCTCGGCAGGAAAAAACAAACTGAATTAGAAAAAACCTTCTTACCCTACATTGCCATAAAAAAAAAAAAAAAAAAAAAAAAGGTATAAGAATTAAATGGTGGTCTGTCAGAGAGCAAGAATTGCAAGAAAAAGCAATGAATGAGGAAGAAGAAGAGGAGGACTGCAGACAGGTCATTAAAAATTTTATGAGCTATTATAAAATTAAAAATTTTATTTATTTTTTCATCTTATTTACAACTGACATGAGCTAAAATTCACCATTAGTAAAGTTGGTTTGAGAAAATTCAGAAACAGCTGTTGCAGATATATGTCAGGCTCAGCCTAAACTGATAGGGAAGGAGTGTTAAACTGCTTGAACAGGCCAGGCATTTGTAAAAATCTGACTGAAAAAATAAAAGTTTTAGCCTGCTACGGGTAAATTCTTATTTTTCCAGAAACTTAACTTTTCAAAAAAACATCATAAAACATTTCTCTCCTTGGTATAAATACCTCAAAACCACACTGTGCTACTTAGTCCTCATAGCAAGAGGCTTCAAATTATTTTTTTCTAAAATACCACCAATTCACCCAAGCTCTCTGAAGGCACAGTTTCATGTTGTGTTTAATTTCATCAAACTGTGTGTCACTGCCAAAAGTGATGGTTTAATTCTGTCTCCTTTCCCCTCTTAACTCCATTGACGTATTCCTCATCCTTTCCTCACATTAGTTTTAGTCATTCACTGTGTTGCTGGAATATGACTCACTGATCCGATGGGAAACTAATGTATTTGGAGGAGAGATATAAGGGTGAGAGTCCACAGTTTGACTGGATTAAGCCTGGCGTGGAATCGTGCCCTGAATTGTCCTGTGTTTCTTGCTGCTATACAGCGAATTTCCCGGCTGCACAGCTGTAGGTTTTATTTCTGATCCCGTGACTGTAAAAGGGCCATTCATTCCGTAATGCTGTTGGATTTTCACAGTGCACTGGAATGACTTCCCTGCCGTGCTCTCAGAAGGGTTGCTTTTTTGTAGGCCAGTGTGGCCATCCATCAGCTGCTCAATAGCAGAATCTCTTTGCTCAGTTTCTACCCTTTGATCTGTTTCTAGTTTAGAGAATTCTGCTAAGTGCCAAAACACCAACCCAAACAACCCTCCTCTCTGGAGGATACATGTCTTTCCACTGGGACACAGTGCTGACCTTTGGAAATGACTGTTAGCACAGGGCTACATTTTGCAATCCCCAATATATTTTTTCAACCAAAGAGGAGATAAACATCATTACAGGTGAAACCTGGCTCTGAGGAAGAAATCAAAGCATATAAAAGTTACACATTAGATAGATCTACAACAGCTTGTGGGCACACATTTCAGTTTGTTCTGAGCTCGTTATAAACTGTAGAACCCTGGCCTTGGAAAAAGGAGCTGCTCAAAATTTACAAACACAAACCTTTAAATTAAAAAGAAGTATTAGACAGTGCCTCAGTTCTCTGATATCTTGTGTACATGATGAGGTGAGGGAGGGATGAACACAGTGACCTCTTAAACCCAGTGCCCTTTATCTCTAGGCATCCTGCTTTAGGGCCATAATTGAACTGAACATCCAGTAACAACCACCACTTATCTGTGAATATTCATTTTAGCAAAGTCAATTATTTCAATCATCAAGAGGAAAGAACCGCTTGTTTGTTTGACAGTTATGACTCAAATTAGCATACATTTATTTTGATGACTGATTTTATTTTCTTTTGCATATTTTGCTTACAGGAAGGGAAAAAAATGGGACTAAATATTTCTTACTCATAGCCATCGCTAATGTATGGAGTATTGACCCTTCCAGATTTTTTCCTGAAGTGAGACATGACAACACACATCTTCAAAAATGAAAGAAAGAACAAATCTTCCCCGTCTTAAATTAAAGTAGATAAGGAATATTATGGCAGCTGAAATAGAAAAAAAATTGCAAATACTCACAGTAAGCTCAGATGAGATTCTCATCCCCATCTTACTGGTCAGGAAAGCTTAAGTTGTCAAAGGCAGAACAGGAGACGTTGAAAATGCTTCATTACTCATAGTAGGGAGAAAAAGGTACCTACGGCATGAACAGATATAATAAAATTTCTCCCAAAAGCAAAGCTTACAAGAAGAGTTGCATAGCCCGCCTGAAACTACTAGTGGCTTTCTGTGTTAAATAATATACAGTAACTTCTAAAGTGAGGTTTTCAGTTATTATGTACCTAAACCACTGGCTAGGTTGTTGGCCAATGCACTGGCTCATCTGACATGGCTCAACCTTGTGTAGGATATGTCTGAGATTCACAAAATTCTTCTCATACTTAGAAAAGCCTTGCCTTGATGTTTTCACCAAGACATACCAAAAGTAAGGGATTTACTGTCAGAAAGTTGGAAAGGATCTGGAGAAGCCAAATAATAATATTTCTGCAATGAGCAGAGAAGGGAAAAGGTGGTGAGTTTCTCAGGGGAAGAGACTGAGTAGAGGAATGTTCTCCATGTTCTTTCATGACTGTGTTATGCCATGCATAAATTAACCTGACATAGAGATTGTTTCTTTTCATTACAGAAATGGCATTACAAAAATTCATTACTACAAAGGTGAGATGCACTTTGACTACATCTCCATCAGCACACCTTGTGACAGTGAGACTGTTCTGGAACTCCCTGGAGAAGGTGGCACTAGTCCAAACTTGTCTGGTTAAATGATGTTGGCTATTGCCTTCCTAGCATCATAAATGTGTTAAATGGTCCCCACTGGGAAGCAGAAGATCAAAAAGAAGAAAAATCAAAAGAAGAACACTGACTTTTTTAAGAGGGAAAGAAAAATATTTAACCCATTGTCTGGATATTTTCCTCATTCTGTTATTTCACATTCAAAATATCTGTGGTTGCAGTCCCAATCTGCTCAGTACAGCCTGATTAGCTGAGAGGCCCATTAAATCATATAAGCACACTTCCCTACTGAGATAAAGTTAACATTGTGGAGTGTATTGTAATCTCTCTTTGCTAATCAAGGATGTTGTCAGAAAATACATTAAGCAACCAAACCCTACCTCCCTAAAATAGTGTATCACTATGCTACTGCACACCCTTGTTCATCTGTGACCATCCTAGAAAATGTTATTCTGAAAATAGTTCATCAAATAATAATATAATTTATTGTCAAAATGAAAAGCGATAACATGTTTTTCTTACAGTACTTCCTTAAAGAACTATTTTCCTTTTTTTTTTGGTCATTGACATTTGCATGTTCTGTTGTTGCAAAAGTAGTCTTTTTAACCTGATATACCACGTTAACAATCTTGTTCAATACCTCAGGTTTTTTTCTAGCTTTAGCCTCTGGGGGTATTCTCGAGTATTCATTGTATTTTTTTTTTTTTTTTTAGTAAAATGAAATATTTGTAAAAGGATGTAGAGTTTGTGTTTTGATAGACTTTTAGAATCTCATAATAAAAAGCTGTAAGTAGGCTTGCTTTCCCTGTGTGAAAACTATATTATGTCTGATTCTCTTTCAGACTGTGAATAGAAAAATAAAGCTGAAAAATATAGTTGTAAATTTGCAAATAAAAAGAGTTATATGTAAAATTGTATCTTAAATATAAAAATAAACTTTGATATTTACTCAGTCTTGCATGACAAAACAAATCAAAAAGCTGAGTAGATATTTGAACGGTGCACTTTCCTTATATAAGTCAAAAACAATCCACATTAGCATTTACTTTTGATCAGAAATTGCAAACCAGTTGGTAAAATTATTTCTTTCATTTAACATTGGATGCATTATCAAAAGAAAATAATCCAAACAATTTAGAGATTTTTTTTTTTGGTCACTTCTCAAGAAAAAACTCATAAATTAATAATTAACCTGATTTTTCTTCTATTCCAGAGATCACAGGTCAAAGTATCATTAAGTACATTCCATTTTGAAACAATGGAATTGCACAATTTATTCTTTCATCACTTAGACCAAAAGATTAAAGATGCCTCAAAGTGAGGATATGCAGAGATGGGAAAACTTAAACCTCTGGGACTCAGACACAGCTTTTAGTCAATTCCTGAAGTCTTAACTCATTTTGTTATGAGTCACAGAAGGCTACTGCTGTCATTTGTATTACTGTACAAATTAGGAGCCTTACTCATATCCTCTTTTTCTCCCACAGATTGAGTTCAATGACTGTTTTTGCTTACACTAACTATATAAAACAAGACAATTCATTCAGGATGTAAACTCTTCTGGTGAACCCAACCTATTTGAAAGTCTATTGGTGGTAATTTTGATTCCAGAAAGCAGTCAGGTATGTCATGTGCAATGTGACATAATTAAGCAACTGAGATAATCTTGGATACTAACATATTTTGTTTCCCTAGAGGCATATAAGGAAGAATACATCAACAAAAACTGAGAGACCAGAAGGTTGTAGTTATTGAAGCAAGTTTCTCTCAGATCCCTTTTTTTTTTTAATGTCACCAGTGTTGGAATGATAAATGTATACCCACTAGGTTTAGTGTAATCCTGAAAAGAAAGTGTGGAGCATGATGTCACCTTTAAACAGGAAAGAGCACCTCCACCTGCACTCAGACCGTGGTGATATTCTGTGTTGAAAAGAGGTCATGGGCACAGGTGTTGGTTTAAGTGGTTATTCATTTTCTATTTATCTACACATATGCAGGTTGCCTTGAAGTTGAAAGATGAATTAAATAAATAAATAGTCAGGTATAACTTTTGAAAGTTGTTACTGATATTACCTAACAAACATATTGAGGATGATGGAAGCTATTTTGGGGGAGGATATGCAATTTTTCTAGCTATTCAACATGTAAAGCACACACAGTGTGAAATACATTCATTGTGGGTGCTGCCTACCTTATGAGACCTCTTCCTACAAGAATATCTCTCCTATCATCTCAGAATGAGCAGTGCAATCCCATCCTTTTCTAATTTCAAACTTTAAACGTGTGCTGCAAAATTAAACAGGCATTCCTCTTTCTGTGTTACTTAGTTTGGGAGAAACGGGATGAAAAGTAGTGAGATCCCAACAAAGAATGTCACAATTTTTTGTAGATGTTACTGACCTCATAAACTCTCCTGAAGTAAATGGCAAAGCTGAGAATTAAAGAAAATTTTCTGATTGCCATCAAACATAGCAGAAGTGGTACAGTACGAAAAATGCAAGTCTCAAACACAGTTAATCGTCAAGTACCCATGCAACAGGATTACCAAGGCAGCAGGCAATGTTACAACACTGGTGGCTGGGTTTGAGGACAGTAGATCTCTGAAGTGAGGAATCCTAGGTAAGTGGACAGATGAGAATGAAATGAGCAGCTTACAACCTGAAGAAAGAAAAACTGATTCAGGCATGAACAATATAAATACACAAGTATATCATTAAATGGCAGGAGATTTCAGATTTCTGAATAAATTCGATTCTCTTGGATTGCAATTCTATATAATTAATAATCTATCCCTGTAAATGAATATGGAGTAAACTCGGCTTTAGAGAAATTTCAGTTAACAGGCAGAGGTGAGTTAAGCAATTTCCACTAGTTTTGTTCAAGAAATCTGACAGAAATGGGAGTAGCAGTCGATAAGAGAGACCTGACAGCAGTTTTGAAGACTAAGACAGCAGAGGGAGATGAGAAGAGCCAGAGCAGAGATGAAACAAAAAGGAGAACAGGACATAAAAGGTAGGAATCAAGAGATGGACATTTAGAAAGGACATGAATCTGTTGAGCCATCTCATCATTTGGCAGAGTGCATGAGGAAGCAGATGACATTAAAAATTAAGTAACAAAGTTTTGAAGAGAATTGGATGTCTGGCTGAAAGAATCTAGCTACTTTTCAATCATATCAAATACTTCATTAACTCACTGATCCTCCATTTGAGTATGGACTGCATACAGGGAGCAGAAAGCTTTCACCTCATTTCCAAGACTGCTGCATGTCACCTCCTTAGAAATATCCCAAGGGGGACAGCTTACAGTCCCTGCTTCTGGAAATATACAGCACTGGCTTTGAGCCATGAGTTACTGATAGACACTTGCTTATTATCAGAGGTGGTATAAGGTCTGATCCTGGGGAACACCTCACTTGACAATTAATTAACATGATACCGGGCACAACCTTTATTATCAGAGATGGTATAAGGTCTGATCCTGGGGAACACGACAATTAATTAACATGATACCGGGCACAACCTGTTCTCAAGTCTCTCATGCCCACAGATTTTTATTAAAATGATTTTATAATGGTCACCGCTTACTAAAATGAAATATGCAAATTGACACAGGAATCATGACCCAACAAACACATCAGAATGAGACTCATGGCTGATCACCATTGCCATTTTAAAATTAAATGCACCATTTTAAAATTAAATGCATCATTTAAAATCAGCTTGATAAATCACAATCTTATCAATGACCACTTTCACAAAGAGAGTAGACAATGCTATTGTCTACTTTCTTTATGTCCAAACTTCTTGTTCCACCCTAACAAATTCAGTCTATTTCCTGAGGTTTCACCTCATTCTGTAGCAAAAAGTGTAGATAAACTATTCATTTGGTATAAACAACTGTCAGGAGGAGGAAGACCTAAACCTCTATAGATCTACTGCTAATAGGCTAGAAATTGTCTCTGTTTTAGAAGGTCACTCTTCTCCAACTTACTTCTTCACAACCTTTACTGACAGTACATTGAGTTGTATAAAATCCTGTGTGTTTTTTTTAAGAGATAAACAAAAGTCTAGTGATAGCTTGTCCTCATATAACAGTTCCTGGAGTAGAGGTAAGCTCCTCTTGCTCAAGGTGGTACTTAATTTTACAAGTAGTGTTTAATATCGATGTTCTTGGGTTATGAGTCTCTTTTAACAGGCATTAATTAATTATAATAATGTCAGAGATCTCCAGCTCTCTGCCACAAGGGAAGCAAGCAGGTGTGTGTAAACCATCTCAGGAATTACACAAAGGAAAGAACAGTGCCTATGTTCCCCTGCTCCTCAGCCTCAGACCACAATTGGCCAACAGCAGCCTCCACCACCCACAACTCAGTCAGACAGATGGCATATGGTAGCCAACAATAGTCAACACCACCACTTTTATGACTCAAGTCTAAGACCAGAGGGATGCAACAAAACCCCTTGCTGCAGCCAAGCAATGTCAGTGAGTTGTGCAGCTATCTGCAGCCTTGCTTGGATACCAGAAGGTTTTCAGCCACTGCATCAAGGGTGTTGGCAGAGACCAATTCACCCAGCGTAAAGGCTTATGACTCTTTCTGGAGGCACTTACAGGTGTGCCACCTCTCCAAATACTGAACTGCAGCAGGGTGTGCGGCTACTATCTGAATCACAATCAGTTGCTAAATTTAGGTTAAATTGATTCAATTATTAAACCTTTATAGCAACTTCCAAAATTGGAGTTGCTAATCTAAACACTCTTTAAAGAAAATCAGTAAAATTTTTGAACTATCAGACACCAAGGAGTGAATTGTGTTTGGAGTTTGGAGTAAACTGGGGAGGGAAGGATTCCTTTTTCTTTTAAGTGACAAACTTAATCTATTATTAATCTTCAAACATGAACAAATACTTCTAGTTCCTGAACCAACTGAGAACTTATTAACTGCCAGAGTATTAACTGGGCATACCTAATACATTTTAAAGACAGCAATTGGTGATAAGTGCTCATGGAATAAGGCATTCAAGGAGATATGATGTGAATCTGGGCATGGCTGTCAAACATCCTGGCAAGTGAAATATTAAGAAATCAATCACATTTTAATCTACAGACACAGAATCTTTGGAATATGAGTAAAAATTGTTTCCCTTCCCTCATTCTTGTGGAAAGCCACTTATTTTCCAAAATACAATACCAGAGATTTTGTACAGTTTTCATAAAACAAGAGGGTTTATTTTTCCTTTCTTTCAAGATTATGTAACTTTTCAGATTCAGATTTCCTCTGAGTTTTACCTCTTTCAAAATTGTGCAGCTCCACAGACTGAGACGTCATGATGTTTCATCTAGCAGCATGATACTGGTTTTGTTTAGTACTGTTTAAAATTTTCTATTCAGATTAGGTGGCTCTCATTGAAAACAAATGCAAATTCCAACCTGGTTGATTTAAATTTAGGGAGATTTGATAGGTAGGGATTATTCTTTCCAGGATAAGACCAGTGGGGTAGAAGGAATCTTTTTTGTGATACAACAGGGAAGAAAAAACTATGTGGTAAAACATTTCAGGAATGTAGCAAACCTATGTGAAGTTCACCTGTAAAAATTACTTACTTAGGAAGAATTATAATTAAGAGGGAATCTTTTTCAGAGCTGTGCTCCAGCAATGCAAGTCTCTCACATCATGTGCCTCCTCTTCTATGGAGGTGAATTGCATTTCTAACGTCTCCAGATGGTAAAACTTTATTAGGCTGCACTGACAACCATGCAATGTCTCATGTGAGTGAGATGCATGCTTGTTAAGGTTGCATCAGCAAAACAAATATTTAGCACTCTCAATTATCCCTCCTGTGTTATGCTGCTTATCCGTCTTTGTAACTTCCTGCTAATTATCTACAATAATCCATGCAAAAGTAATCTTCTAAAAGGAATAATTACTGTTGAAGGTTTCAGTAGCATATACTTAAGAAATTAAACTGTTCAAAGTTCTTTGTAGCAAAAAGTAACTGAGGAGCTTAACACACTATTTTTCTACAATCTATATACTTTCTCTTACATTTTAAGATTAGCTGAAGCATTTTCCCATTCATCTACAAAGAACAGAATGTTTAAAAGACGTCTAATTGTTATACACTTACTACCATAGCTTATAAATTCTGGCATGAATTTAAAGTCTTATCCATAGTCATTGTGATACTCCAGTTAATTTTGCTATGAAAGTGAAATGCATATTACTTCCCAATTCATCAACAGCAAAACTTCATTTCCTTTAAATAGTATTTCTTCCTGTTCCTCGGGAAAAATCATGAATATGTTGAAGTTAAAATACTGATGGAAATTAAATTATTCCATGAATAAAATCAATATTGCTTTTCTCTAAGGAGGAATAAGCTGCATATTTAACATTAATCACCTGATAAAGACATAAGAGAAAAATAAAAGGCAAGTAAAAAATGAAATCATTTCCCTAATGGTAGGGACTTGATTAAATAGGACAAGAAGTCCAGAAAAATAATTATTACTTCTTTATTTGTGATTATACCCACTTTTAAATGGGAATTTGTTGCCTGGATTTCCTTCAGCTGCAAAAAAATAAAAATTAAATGATTATTTTTGATTCTTTTTTGTCCAGAAGAAAAGCACAGAACAAGAAGGTTGTTAATAATTTTGGAATCAAATCAATGATCCGTGGGTACTCCTGTACTTCTGTTACAAAAGATAATTCTCATAAACTTTCATTGTAATTAAGCAGAAACTGGCTGGGTTAGAAGTCAAAGAAAAATATAACGCAAAAATAAATAATATTGTCGTAAGAATGTGATACATTTGTGTCATTGTTTGGCTTCATTAAACTCTGCCACAGAAATAAGTTGTCAAAGAATTATAAAATTTCATATTCTTCCCTTTACAAAACAATCTATTCATATATCAAGAGATTAATTTACTATAATAATCTATTTCTATTATTCTCTCTTTTTCCTAGGTACAGTCTAGCATGTGTGTGAAAGACAAATCACACATGTCTCAGTCTTGTTCATTAGAATTTAATCTAAAGGAAAGGGATGAAATTAGTTTCTTTTAAGTGGATGTATATTTGTGGAATTATGTTCCAAAGCCATATGTCCTTCATGCTAGGAGATGAAGGAAAGCTCTACCTCAATGTCTACCTGCACATATCTATTTATATGTCTAAAATTATACCCAGTCAGACACTCTAAGTTTTGTGCTTAAATGGAAGCAGGGCTTCTACCCTGTTGATTTTCAGTCTCCAGTAAAGCATCTTGAAATGTTTTGTGTAAAAATCTTCCGTACAAATAAAAATATGTAGACTACAATGTAAATGACGTTAAAAACTTCAGTAAGAAGTTGGAAGCAAAAGCCATCATTTCAAAATGCTAATTCAAAGTAGGTGAGTTAGTTTTAAATAATATGTTTGCTTGCATTGAAATTTTGTTCTCATATTCCCAAGGATTTTTTCTATGTCTTTAATATTTAAAAACTTTTCATTTGTTTTCAAAGAAAACTAATTTAAAGATGTCAGTAATTCCCACAGAGAAAGCTTTGCTGTGTCTAAAGAAAGCTGAAGTCTTTCAGTGTTTTCTACACCAAAACTGGCAGAATTCTGGCTTATATCCAAAAAGTCCAGTCACTATAAGAAGAACAGAACAAAACACACGATGTTATTAATGTGTGTTCAAAGGGAACAGGAACTACATTTCCATTAAACTCCTCCCAAAATTCATACAACCTTGTAGAGCAGGATTTGAGTCTCATCTGCAGAAAATTTAGTCTTTTTTTTTTTTTTTTTTTTTTTTTTAACCAGCAATGAGCCTTAAATTTAGACCTGAATATCCATGTTCTAATTTAATCAAAGGCCAATTTTTTGTCTACCTGAAGTCTTTCAGAACACCGACTGCTAACTGCCCCCACCCTCCAAGAATCCAAATAGCTTGACTTTATCCTTCTCTAGGGAAAACTCAAGGACAAGCAATAGCGCAAAGAACGGGTAATTACTGAACTTGATTGTGCCTTGTGTTTATTCATCCTTAAATAGTACAAGTTCCACACTCAGCTGAAAAATGATTCTCTGAAATGATCTTGCTGTGCCAAAAATGACTAGACAGATATTTAGCGGGTACAATTTTAAAAGAATTATGTCAGTTCACCACTGTAAAGTCCCATCACTATCATGCAACTCCTTGACAGATTGCCCTCAGCGGTGCTTAGAAAGGAAGCAGTCAGAAATCAGTGATAGCACAAAAAATGTTGAGGCAATTTATGTAATGACAGTGAGAAATGCCATATAATATATGTAAGGGTTATCAGTCATAATTGACTAAATGCAACAAAAGAGACAGTGAGTGTAGTTCTTTTCATATACAGAAATCACACAGAAATAAAGGCAGCCAGTTATATACGCTTGGAGTACAAAACTTTAAGGTCACTAGCTTTTCCTTTATAGTAATCTTTGTTAAATCTAAATGAGGATTTGTAATTGTAAGCTTGGATAAAGTCAACATTTGCCATTAGATTACAAAGAAATACTGCCGTATTTTGGATTAGGCTGTCACGAAAGTGATGACAAAGCAGGATTTTTAAAACTGTGATTATCACCTAGACTTATCTAGACTTATCACCTCTGCACAATTAAGATTTAAAAGCTAAATCACAAAAGCCAGGCCAAAGGAGTCAAAGACAGCCCCAAAGGTTTCTGATAGCTAATCCTTTGTATTGCTTTCCCTCAAATGCCTGGTATCTCTTTATGCCTTTCCACATCTGAATGCAGTTAGGAAATTTAAGTCAATGACATACACAGTAAGGATCTGCACTACAGAGTACAGCCTGCCTGAATACCATTCCTTTTGTCCCATCTCTTTGTCTGAAGAGTCAGCTCCCTCCGCTGGTGTGAAGAGCTCCAGAGAGTACACCAGATTTCATGCAATTCCATGGTGAAGAGAGGCCAGGAGGTCAGGGGGTTAACATCTGCTATAAATACCCACAGGACTTCTTGGCCTGAATCGCAGAATGTGATTGCTTTCTGCTTCTACACTGCACTGGGTTGTTTCACCCTATGCCTTATCACATGACATGACGCAGAGCAGAGAGTCAAATACATAAAAGGAATAATGTACCTGGATTTTCTCACAACAGAAACATGCTGTGGAAGCCTGGATATATGAGAAATGGGTATTTCAAACCACCAGAATCTTAAAGCAAACTGAGTTCCAGTTCTTTTTCAGCTCTTCAGTCAGGTCTGGGTTATACACTAGGATAGTGAATTTATTAATGGATATATAGAGATATGATCTAAAGCAACAGACTGCAAAAAAATGCACCAAAAGATCAATTTTTGATTTGGGTATTGAGGTCATAGCCTGCTCCTATTCCATTAAAGAATGTTTTTTTATTGAGTTCAGTGGAGCAAGAGTAAGACTAACATTTGCTGCTAAATGGACGCTCAACTGACAGCCTTTGCCGCACTTTGAACAGTTATTGTAGAGTGGCAGATCACTGGAAGGCTCCACCCTCCACTGCAAGCAGCTGGCAGCACAGCAAAAGTTGAAAGTTTTTTCAGATGTCTTTCTCACATGCTTGGTAGATATAGGAAATAGGAATATAGAAACCCAACTTTAGTGTTTCCCATACACTGATTTTTGTTTGGGGGTTTAATCTAAACAAAATATGAGAGATGCTTACAAAAATAATTGAAGGCTGGTTTAAACTATCCCCAGTAATCACTAATTGTCTATTCGTCAACTTTGAAAAAAAATGCAACAATTAAGACGGAAGAACAAGTAATAGTAAATAGGCCAGATAATCCTGAAGAAAAGATCAGAACAGAGTGAGTATCCAGAGCAGTGTGAAGACAGAGTATATAATATCAGATAACTTAAGGAGAGACTTTGGTCTCAGATTGATAAATCATTTTAATAACCTCAGTTGCACATATAATAGCCTCAGAATTTTACACAAAGAAATTGTTGAAAAACATGAGGTGGTGGTTGTTAAAGATCGCAGACAGTCCACATCATTCCAAGTATGTGTTCCTTTTTAAATTCTGTTTTGTTCTGATTTGTAATACTCAGCCTTTACATAAAACAGGATTTTAGAAGGAGATTCTGCTTCTGTTTCGCAAACGTATTATTTCTTCCCTTTCCTATAGTACATTGGCAAAATCCATAGTAGGCATTAACAAGGATTACACCCATAACTCTAAACTGGATTGCAGTTTTTACATTCCAACATGTCTTGCCACTGCTATCCAGGAAAGGGAGAGGAATTAAGAGTCTAGTATTCACATAATGTGAGAATGAGATTCAAAAAGATGCCATAAAAAGCTAATATCTTCTAAGATGTAAAAAAACCAATGTCTTTTTTGCTGCCTGTAAAGGGATAAGCCAATATCTCTACTGAAAGGTGCCCCTGCTATGACGGGGGGTTGGAACTAGATGATGTTTAAGGTGCCTTCCAATACAAACCATTCTATGATTCTATGAATATTCTTCATACAACAAATTATTCATGCTTAATGAAAAGGGGTGGGTTGTAAGGATGAAGGGAAATAGCTTATTATAAAAATAATTAAAGTCTGGATATTTCAGGAGCTGGTTACTACCTACTGCAAGGTAGCCAGCTTGTTTATTGCAGCAGCTTCTGAGCCTTGCTATCTAATGTATTATAACCAAAATCATATTGTTTAACATTTTTTATTAAAGATTTGCTCCTTTTACAGTGTATTACTAGTAAAGAAAATATTCAGTGATATGATTTCTAGACAAAATATTTGTTATAATGTGATTTACATCTCTTCATCCACAGAAGTTCAATAATAATCAAAGACAAACTCTGTAGTTCCAATAGTGAGGTGTTCTCATTTGTTGCTTCAATAGATGTAATAGCATGGGTTATAGAGGCACTAATGGGATATACTTTAAGAGAAATAGAGATAAAAAACTTACATATCCCTCATATAGTTCTAGTTTGGAAGTAATTTCCATCTTCGGTAAAAGCATAACTGTCAGGAGAATCAGGCCTAAGGTTAATACATATATGAGATAATGTAAACGATGCTGGACTAATAATGATAGTGTCTAAAAATTTATTACAGTTATACAGAACTAATGAAAACCTGAAAAAATTGTCATTGCTAAAGGAGAAGTTAAATCGTACCTAAGACTATTAATAACATCACTTATGCAGTGTCTATGTTATTTTAGTTATAAAAGCACCCTCCTCCACCTAAGGCATTAGCTTTTTGTGATATAATGCTACTTCTTTTCTGTCAGGATGGTGAGTTTTTAAAAAGAGTACATCTAATGGGTGAAACAGAGTAATGTATATCCAGAGCGTGACATATGCCAACAATACCACTCACCCACTTTGTGATCTCTCACCACCCTTTACAGTACCTTAGCTTCACTGACTGGAAAAGGAGTTAATACTTCATTTGCAAATCAGTTGTAGAGGAGGGATGTAAGGAGGGATAATATAAAGAACAAATGCTATTGTCATATAGAATTAAATTCAGGGACCATTTTGAAAGAGTCTACCAGTTCCACAGAATGTCCCCATAAGAAAGTGAGTGGGTAAATCACAAACTGCAACAGCCTTTCAAAATCCACCAGTCTTCCATATAACTGTATAAGCATATATAAACACATATGCTAATTTATACAGTATAACATGAGAGCTTTCCAAGTCAGAGAGATGTAAATTATTTGTGAATGCAATAATTAGAAGTGGGTGCTTTCTGAAGTTAGGCAGCTTTATGATATGCTAATCTACCAAATTATTTTATCTATAACAAAAAAACTATTTCACAAATATTCTAGACAGCTTTTTAATTGTATGAGGTTTAAATGAATTTTAAATACAGTCTAAGTCCTCTCTTTGGAGCCAATTGCATTAGCTACTATTAAAATGTTTCATTCCACATGCTGAAGGAGCAGAGAGGAAGGTCTATAGGAAGATAAGTATCTATCAATCTGATCTTTTAATTCTACTAAGAATTCATTGTATTACTATTATTATAAGATATCAAGAGCATTAGATGGACTTCTTAAAAATTATGCAAAGATAAATAAATTATGTAAAGTCATGTTAGAACCAGTAACCGAAAAATTTTGTTGAATATCTAAAAGGAATTTTTCCAAACCAGCTTTTCCCTCTTTAATAGCGTCATCCAGATTATTTTAATCAGTTCCTTATTTTAATCTACTTTTACAGAAACAAATATTAGAGTTTCAGAGACACAATGGGTCACTTTCTGTAATTCATCAAATAGAGAAAAACTCTACTTTTACCATTAAGGTCCTTGGAAGATTGTACTGAAAAACATTCCATCTTAATTTCTAACAAAAATCTTATTTGTACTGAAAAGCATTCCATCATAATTTCTAACAAAAATCTTTTTTGGAGTACAGTAAGTAAATATTTAGGCAGCTCAGTAGATGGGACTTATTTACATTCCTTCACATTTCTTAACATGACTCCTTACCAATCTAATTTTCAGTTCAAACCTGACCTGCAGAATCTACAAATGCTTTATGTTTGTTTGCTTGTAAAGATACATTGTTTTTCTCATTTGAACAAATCATATTTGTTCTTCTATTAGAGCAATGTCATGAACTTCCTTTGATATTTTCAGAGGGAATAAAGACAGCTTAAGGATCTCTGAAAAAAGGAAGATTCTGCTTTAATAAAGGTTTCTTGAGTTTGATGCAGTATTTTTAATAAAGCCTAGTATTGTAGGAACTAAGGGAGAAAATCATTAAGCCCCGACTCTATGCAGAACTTCTTTTGTGTAAGAGTTAAAAAAAACCAAGAAAAATAACAACAACAACAAAACCAACAAAAAAACAGAGCAAATGCTCCAATATTTGATTCCATCACTCTGTTATAACAGTGCTGTGGCTTAAATTTGAAATTAAAAACTTGTGAGTCTGATTCACACACTATCCTCCACTTGATTCTGATGTATTTTCCCACAGTGCTCACTGCAAGTGCTCAACACTGCCATGACTATCTTGGGATCTCACCTGCAAAAACTTGTTGTGACAAAGAGCATTTATCTAATTTACTGCTGTGTAACCAAGAGAAATATGAAGTTAAGACTGCTACAGAGCACCAGCAAGGGGATGCTATAATTTCATCAAACCTTGCTTGTAACATTTTAACCTATTACAGAATTTAAATAGAGGAAAGAGAAAAATGAAGATAAATATTGTTCAAAAAAATCATAGGAGAACATTTTTCTCTAGGAAAGATCAAAGTAAAAGTAACAATATTTGAAGATAATAAAAAACTTGCACATACAAATTAGGAGAAAATACTGATTTCTTTCTTCACAGCTGCATCTGAACAAGACCAAAAAAGCCCAGAAAAATTGTTTGAATGACAGTTCAGATGCAACCCTGGAGCTGAAAACAACGTTTGAATTTTTTATGATTTTTACTTTTTAGTCACAATGAATTAATGAAACAAGTAATGATATTAAGCTACACAGGAAACGGAATATATTCAGTAAAATTAGAAGCAAGCTTGAAGCATCCTCTTTGCCTGAGGCAACAGAAATGATGGATGGTAGTCTGAGGAATACTCTTTGCGTTCTGGACTACTAAGTAAGTAGTCTCATTAATCTTCTGGCAATTTTTACCTTTTACTTCTGCTTTAGCTACATGAAACCTGAGAGGTTTGGGTGTTTTTTACTTGAATCTTTGGTATTGCAGAACACCAGTTGGATGCAATAGGAGTTAAGACAAATACAAAGGGACTGTGCAATGTTACGTCTGCTATTTCAGCAAGCAGTTTTAGTGCACGGTAAGAGGATAAAAATACAGTATTTAATTCAAACAGAACCCAAACAATAGGAAATACCCTTGAGATGGAACATTTCTAGTTCTGTGCTGTGCTTTACAATAAAATTCTGAAGACAGAGAGCCAAGAGAAAATATTTGGTATGGCAGAATAAAGCAGGAAACAGGGAAGTGAAAGTGATGGAGTTCAGCTCTCTACCACATTCTGTGGAACCAACACTGAGCAGGCTAAGGTAACTAACACTTTTATTCTGAAATTTAATACTTCTAGAAATTAAGAGAGCTCAGTCTTGAAGATCACTAACAGGAAAAGACTTGGCTGAACTAGCAGCCAAAATTGTCATTAGTTAAAATCCATTCTTAATCCTGAAAGCCAGCTACAGTTTTCCTGCATAAATGAGCTCACAAGCTACAGATCTTTGTGATAATTTATATTCCAAAGCACACAGCAAATTCGATAGACAAGAGACTTTATCAAATAGGTTCCAGCCAAGATGTCAAATGGTTCCTTTTAATTAGGAAGGAGGGAAAAGCCAACAACACCTTGAAGTACAGTAGAAGCCTCACTGTGAAGATATATTATTGGGAATTTTTGGAGGCAGTAGTGATGGGTTGCACAGAAGCCCATAGATTTTTACATTCAAAGTCCCTACTGCCTACCTATACAGTAATCACAGCAGATGGATAATGTGCTGTGTTCAGTTTTTTTAATAAACATGTCAAACATTAAACATCCTGTTCACAGATGTACTATAATAAAATGTCTTTGCTGTGATTTGAAGTTATGCTGTCTCAAAAAACCCTACAGTTTTCATTGCAGAGAAAGAATCCAACTGCTGCACACACCTTTAGCCATTACCCATTTTACACCTTACCTGCATAACTCTGGAGGAACAATTTCAACCCCAGCTATGCCAGACAAGACTTTAGCTGTCAAGTGTCAGCCGTAATGTCATGATAAGAGCTACGAGACGCTGTTTGGTGCTAGCCATTTTGCCTTAGAACATCTATTTTGCACATTTTCTATTTGTAGTCTTTGGAGGCCTTACAGAATTTTTAGTACATTCTTTATGTTTCAAATCTACACATGGAAAACTGTGTTGGAATTCATTGAACTTCAGTGTTGTTCTTCACATTTATGTACTTACATATTACAAGCAGGACTCTCAACATGAAAAAACCAAGAGCTGAGGGAAGTATTCTCAAAATATTAAGACTGAGGCAAACATTTAATCTTGAGTTGAGTAGAAGGTCAGATTAAATCCTACAAGCATTTTGATCTCAAAATTTAACATTTTATTATTTGTTAACTCAGAGCAGATTTTGCACAGATGCAGTGATGGTATGAGCTAAGGGCTTGGCCATGAGAAGAGCACAACCTCCCGCAAGTGTGTGTGGATGAACCTTCAGGCACCAGGTGTCCCTGACACACATAACCCTCCCAAAACTGAATTAATCTCATTATCCTTTTAGTTCTTCTAAAAAAAGCTTTCAATTTTCTTCCTTTGTTTACATTAAAAAGAAATATATGCTTATGTAAATTTTTTAAAACAGCTGCTTAGGGCTTCTGCTCCCTTTTTGGCAGTGCTGGCAGCAAAGAGGCAAACCCTTCAAAGCCAGACCTTCCCAGCACATTTCATCAAAAATACAGATTTCTTTAGCAATATGCCCCAAAACATCCCAGTGTCCTTCACTTAATATGTCCTTGATAAAACATTTTGTTAACATGGAAGTGCACAGGCCATCAGACACCCAATGCCTTTCTACTTAACAATACCTTATGGGTTGAATCTTTGAGGGTTGTTTTATAAATGCAAATTAATTGGTTTACTAGCTGAATGTGCAATATCTAGTCAAAAGAAATTCAGCACGGTATTCCAGGTTTCTGTTGTCTTTCTGGTGAAAAGGTGATTGCAGCATGCAAGTTGTGGCCACAGATCCCAGAAATTTTGCTGCATTAAGCAGTGTTCAGAAAGCAAAAGTAATTGAGACCACCTGTATAATAAGGAAATACAAACCCAATTAAAAAAATACTCTTTCAAAGAAAGGCAGGGCCACAGCAGACTCTTTAAAATCAGTACAAAGTGACTCTTGAGTTTAACAGGCACTTTTGCCTCATTGTTGACTGTGATAAACAGGTATTCCTGCCTTTTGTGATGGCTGATACACGCCCAGGTTTGGGGTGAAATGTGCAACATGTATGTATGCATATAATTAAATAGAATTTAATGTTTCTTGCTGCTTATAGTCCCAGGCAAGGCAACAATAACGGAGATCCATAGCAGGTGTCTTCTTCACCCAAGACAACAGAAGGAGGGCTACCCACAAATCTCCTCTTATGTTACCGAAGAACTTCAGTCCTGATGTGACTCTTATTCCTGATAATTGATCATGGCATTATGTGGTGACAGAAGAAAGTGGGACAGGAAAGAAGTCTTTCTAGAAAACATCTCTTTTTTTTTTTGGTCACGAGGACTTTCATTCCTCCACAGTGTATGTGAAGAAAAAACAAAGTCACTATGCACATTCACATGTAAATTGATCCTCATCTGAATCTCAAAAAGAGGTTGATTTTAGAGGTAAGAAGTGCTTAAAAGAGCTGAAATGTTCAGCATCATCCCACAAATATTTCTGTTTCTTTTAAGGGTTCATCTGCCTAGTAGATTCAAAATAGAAAATATCAACTTTTGTTAGGG
>NW_010293429.1:73222-99944 GCF_000700745.2 Antrostomus carolinensis
AGGAAAGCTTGAAAATGACCTCAGCATAACTGAAAGATTCAGAATTCGGATAAATTAAAATAACACACATTTAGGCATACATATAACAATTTTGAAAGCCAACTCTGCAATTTTATCATATGGAGAGCAGATAACAGAGAGAAAGAAGGTCTTGTACCATTTGAGGGAAGTGCTGTTTGGTGGTGCAAGAATTCTGCAAATATAAATACCTTATCTGTTCCCCTTCTTACAGGAATATCTCCTTGTGGTTAGGCAGCCCAGACAGTATCAGCAGTTCTTTCCCAGAGCTTCTGCAATACTGTATTTATATATGGGTTAATTTATACTCTGCTCAAGACTTTTGCAAAGATTTTTCTCCTACTTTACATTGGTTTTCACTGAGTTAGCAAACAAATTGTACACAGGGAACATGTTCTTAGCACGATCTTTGCCACTGCAGCAGGGTATGGAAATAGAAAAATGGGGAGTTTTGGGAAAAAATGGAGTGGAAACACCCTTAAATTATTATCTCATTATAGCTTAATCTTTTTATAAATGTAGAGATTCTTTGCAATCTGCTTTTTTGTTTGTTTGTTTGTTTCAGGTGAGTTCAATCTCACCCTTATTCACTTGTCATGTGAATTAAGTAGCCAACATACAATTACTAGAATTATTTTATCTAATTCCATATAGAGCATGGAAGTATTTAAACTCAACAGTGAAAGAAGAGATGCTGAAAAGTATTAAAATAGCTAAAGCTTCACTCTGTTTAAAGTAAGAGCAGAAGAAATAGGTCTGCTGATTAAAATGAAAATTCTCCATCCAACTTCATGTTGTTTAACCTCTTTCAACACCACATTATAAGCAATTAACAGTTTAGTTTCAAGGCAAGGACAAACATACGTGATATTTTAGTTGGTATTTTCCAGTGCTGGGCATTTTTCAAATAGAAATCAAGTTTATTTGTTTCAATAAAACTTCTATTGACTGTTTCTATTGTCATAGTCCCTCTCAACTAAATATTTTTTTCCTATGCTCTCTAGAAAATGCAATAGTGTCACACCAAATGAACTAATTTCACACACACTAGGTAGAATGGGCTTAATTCTACTCTCATTACCAGTAAGTCAAAGCTGTTCTATTGCTCAGTGGGAGCTCAGGCTTCATCTTGTAATACATTTTGTCCTTGAAGAAGAATGATAAAGTATTCCAGAGATCACTGGAAGTACTTCAGATTAGATTAAGAAATATGTGCAAACCATTAGAAACTTTATCTGTACTTTTGCCACTGGAGGACAGCCACTGCTGCTGCACTGTCATTGCAAATTGCAGATCCAAAATGGTCCCATTTGACCCGATCAACTTTTCAACTGAATGCAAGACAATAAAAAGTCCTTTGAAAATTTGCTCTTTTTTTGGTTTCTAAGCCCTTCTGCTGGATCTCGGGCAGCTCCTCTTGTTTGTCTGGTTCTTTTTCCATGCAGCTTCATCATAGATGGCAACTGACACGTAGAATTTAAATAAATCTCAAGTAAAACTAGAATGCCTAGTGGTAGGAAAGCTTACTTCTCCCACCAGAATTTTTTTTGTACACTGCTGGTAATTCAGTAAATTCCTTATCCAGGTCTTTATCACCGAGGTATGAAGAGGAGCTGGGTGACAAGCTTTCACCTCATTCACTAGGCTTTTGTGCAAACATCAGCCTTAACATGCAGGACTGGAAGTGTGGGCAAGGAAATGGATAAAAGAGGAAAGTTCTGGGGGAAACCAAAGCAGTCACTGCTTCTGTAGCAAATTAGAGCCAATGTATTGGCAAATGAGATTTAACAGGCTTGACTCTTCTTTATCAATCATGAAGTGAACTAAGTGTGGAATTATGGCAAGGCAAGAATAAAGTTGTCAAAATGAACAGGACAAAAAGCAAAAAATGAAAGATGAAATCAAAGAATGGGAAATAATGAGAGCAAGGAAAAACAGCTGTGAAGAATGAGGTACAGAAAGTAGACAAGAAAGGGTAATATGTCAGGCACATTGTGAGAAGGACAAGATGAGAGAAATGACAGAAGAGGGGAGAGGAGGTCTAGTCACTGACCCAAAGTCAATTTCTTCAAAGCTGAAAAAGAACATTTCATTTATATGTATCTGCCCTTCAGAAAACAAAACAAGAGAGGTATTAAGCAAAGGACAGAAATACTGGGGAAAGAAAACAATGTAATGTGAGGCCTGAAATTAAATATGGAAGAGAAAATGGGCATAACTTTTAAATTTTAAAGTGCCAATAGGTTACTAATTATTAGAAGGTGAAAATAATGAAAAGAACAAAAAAGAACTTACACAAATTAACACACAACAGACACCGTTGTCATCAAGTCCTTGTTGCTGCCATGAGCTCAGGTAATCCCCGAAGCAGAATGGTCAGAAACCAGAGGTTGTATCCTGAGAAAAGATTGCTATTTACCTTAGTGGCATATTTTCTAAACATTATATAATGCTAGTATAATATACAGCATTATATTCTCTATAATGTGCTGTATCAGCAACGAACATAAAGTCCACTGATAGCTTCTGCTTTTCTATTAACTAGAAGGTCTCTACTAAAACAAACTATCAGATATGAGAGTCTAGGATCTTACTACTTCAGAGGTAGATTTGCCTCCAATAATGTTTTTGGAACTTGAGTTGCTTTTTTGTGTATACTACATATCTCCTCTCTAGAACTTATAAGTTTAAAAATCTGCAAGATACACAAAACTATTATAATAATTTTTACCTATTCATTCTCATTGTAATATCAGTTATTTCTATTCCAAATTTTAATAAAATGACATAACAACATATTAAAATTTTGTAGTGGTTTAATTTTGGAATCCAATCTTACAATTCATGTCAAACACATAATAGACTTTATAGAGGAGACTAATTAGTCCCTTCCCATTAGTTTCTAAAGCTTCCCATCATGCTGTCAAACTCTCTCAAATTTTGTGTCCTCACAATATAGCAAGACACATCTTCCTTCCCCTAATGTTCTCACGTACTAAAGGTCAGCATTAACATTATGGAATTTCAAGCACTGTGGAAATAAGTTTGAAATATGTAACTGGAAGTTCAGTTACTTGCATGGTGTTGTGGATCTTTATTACAAATTCTGCTCTATCTCCTCATTTGTAATTCCCATTGAAACTTCATCTGCTACTATCAAAGCTGCTGGCTGCCTAAGGTTTTCACTGCTGTTCTTTATCTTTTTTTTCTTTCCCCATATTTATTAAGTTATCAGTACCCAAATGCACTCAGTTGGGCAAAACAGAGGTCAGCAACATATCACCTCTTTGGTCATCAAAATGGACCAGAATAAGACTAAAATAATGAATAACTTTTACAAAGCCACATTACACTCGATTATCTCTCTTTGTGCATCTTAGAGAAGCAAAAAAACCTACAGACTAGTAACCATAAATTTTGAAAGATGCTGAATTTGAAATAAAATTCATTTCAGGCAGGAACAATTTATACCCATTAGACAGATCAGCCAGTTTATGCCAAAAGCATTACTTTCAGAAGATCTATGGGGAGCTCCGGGTGACTTTCATCTTGTGGAAAATATTTGCATTTCCAACATTTTTATTTTTGAGTCAGAATGAGTAATTTTTTGTAGCAAAGATATTCTTTCTCAATCCCAGAACAAGAAATAATCATGTCACTGCAAAACATACAGGCACAGACAACAATTATAATCAGCAAATGGTGATCCATAGAGACCTATTTTTACCCACTTACACAGTTATGGCACAGCACAAATTGGTTTTGAAACAGTAAGTTTTGTCAGCCAACACCGAGCCGCCTCTTTGCAAATTAGTTTCTGTGTGAGTTCTAGATGTGGCAGGCACGTATTATGCAAAAGAGCTTGCCATGATGAGAAAAGGATTTGATTACTAATGTTTAAATAAGGATCCTCTGAGCTGTCTTTCTTCTATAGGAATGGTGTTACATATGTGGCAACAAGATGACATGTCCTGCATAATTCAAACCGTTCCATTTTACTGGGTGCACAACATACACATGCCTGCAATGCATTAGTTCCCACACACACTTTCAACCAGCATTAAATATACATGTAAGACAAGCAACGGCTGTGTCCATCAATCTCTCCTCTCCTTATTACTTACTTTATCTTTTTACTGTTGACTTGGCTTTTACTCCAGGTAACATATCAGCACTTTTGTTTTGTGTATTTGTGAAGCAAGAGGCCTCAAAAGCTCAGTATTTGATCTCTTCTTATGTCTGGCTGTCTTCAGTGCTGTCACATCAGTAGAAGGCCCAGTTCATGACTCCAAAGAAGAGTTTCCATCTCCCCTTGCCTGGCTGCAGCTTATCAGTTTTGTCTGGTCTGAGCTTATTTTATTTATTGAGAGTCAGGAGGGAGTAAGAAGATTATAGGATGTAAAAGGAGACACAGAGAACAGGAAAGTTCAGTGTCTATTTAACGAAGACATACAATGCCACCACGCAGCAGCAGACATCCTCTCCTTGCCTCAAACAGGAGCAAGCAATTCAAACAGAGAGAAACTTCAGCTGTTTAAGTAATTTTAGGCCTTTTATGGAAGAGTGATGACTATTACTTTTGATGCATGCTGGAGGAGTTTAGATATAACTAGATGTGTGGAATGCCTACTTCCAAAATGCAAACAAGTGTTACTGTTATCTGCTTTCCACAGCCATGATAAATTAATTTGACTCCAAAACCACTTCAAAAAATGATTAGGTAACCACTACTTAATGGTTTCAAATAATCATCAGGAAAGGTTTTTCTTTTGTTTTTGTTTGGGTATTTTTTTGTAATGTCAAACTTCCCAGGTTTTTAAATGAAGTTTCCTGATCATCCTAGTAATCTATTTTTTTTTAATTTAAAAACCAAAAAGTTCAGTAGTCAAGTTCTCCCTGAAAAAAACAATAAACTTTCCAGTAAAATGCGAGAATAAATAAGGAATTAATGCCTAGTTAGTGTAAATTCCTACAAAGCACAAAAGACAAGACAGGTAAAAGCAGGAGGTATGAGAAAGCAAACAATAAGATCTGGGATCACCGGAGACATGTCAATGGAAGTTGATGCTTATATCAGTCACTGTGTCTAGGATAGAGACAGTACAACAGTCCTTTCCCACTGCTGATTTGCCATTACCATATTTGTCTGTAGGGATGTCTTGCAAACACTAAGTGCACACAAAATATTCATTAATATCTGCTTTAAGATTAAATAACCAATTTGCAGACTTCTGTCCAAAACACATTACACTAACAGAACACAGCCCTGTAATATGGCAGTAAATGTTAGAGTACATTCACACAGTTCATAATCCACCTCGACACTCATCAGTAGAGAAGAAAGCCAGAAAATATAAACTATTCTGCAAGAATCAGAAGCCAGAGGGCAAAGATAAATAGGTTTTTATATTTTTTTAATCATAATTATTAGGAATATTGCCACCTTTGGAGTAACAAATCCAGTGAGAAAATGAGTGAAAAATGTGACAGAAGGATGTGAAAATTGAAGACTAGTCACTGCTGTAAAGATGCAAAGTAGTATTTGGGCCACTATGTTCAGGTGCTGGAAAACTTTTTAGTTCAAGCCACCTATTAAAATAGCCATGCTCTAAAAGGACAGGATCCAAAGACTCCTGGAAAATTATAGCAGTGTCACAAAAATGAAGCATAAAACGTATCTAATCTCCTAACTGTGAATTTGAGGATATAATTTCTCTGTATTTTATCATTATCTCAAAAAAAATTTAGATTAAGGTATTTGAACTGGAAAAGTAGGTTCACATGTCCAGGCCAAGATGCTGAAAAGAAGAATCCCTAAAAGGTGTCAGGATATGTACAAGTAGATTTTATTGTGCAAAGGGTTTCTGATAAGCCTGTTAAGGTAACAACAGAAAGAGATAATAAGGTTTCTTTTATCCTTCTCCAGGAGTTGCTGTTGTGCAAGGGGAAGAAAGACTCTGCAGTCCAGTATCATGTTAACAAGCAAAACATCTCCCAGATGTGTCCTCTGCAGCAGGACTGGAAAAACTCAAATGCACAAGAGCGCCACGCTGGTGCTAGGAAACTAGAAACCACTGCTAAACTTTGTATGCAATAAAGGTGACCTCTATTAGCACTCCAGGCATTAATGAGTAAACCATAATGAAATATTTGGATCTTCATTGTTCCAAATAAATTGTAGAGTCTCACTCTCCAGGGCGTGAGAGTGAGTGTCCATGTGCACATCTGTGTGTGCGTGCTTGTAAGACAGGATTCAAATTGTCTGAAGATAGGGAACCAGTGTGATTGTAGGTGCTGTGAAGTGCCTGATACTTCACATAGCCAGCAGTTGTGATGCAACCCCTGCCCTTCTGGATCATCAGCAGAAGATCCTATGGGATACAATGCAGCACAAAAAAAGGCACTAGATGCCTATGTTTAAGTGACTAAATCATGTGTGAATGTCACTGTATTTAGTACTGAGAATAGTACTAGGGCAGTAAAAGTTCAAAAGACTATAATGGAGAAAATTTTAATCCCACACCTACACAACCATATGTTGTCCTACTTTAGCTGAGCATGCCTCTGCACCACTGAAGTGATGTGAAAATGAAATAGTATGTTCCAGATAAGTGAACTCTGCGTTTATGATGAACACAAAGTACAAAACAGATTGCATAAACTGAGACATAACAGATTGAGTTTCCTTAGGATATACCTATATTGGTACAATTTGTAAACCACAGCTCAGAAACACCTTTTTCTCCTTAGACCCATTCACTATTCCAAATTTATGGTACTAATTGTGTCAGGCGATGGACACACTGATAACTGCTTTTGATTAATTTTATTAATACAATGAAAGAAGGAAAAATAAATAGCTCTCATCATACTACTATAGTGTATTGTTATTTCTCACCAAGCAACTGAAAAAAATAACGTATTGTAATCCTGGGTTATTGCATAGAGCCTTAAAAAATAAAGCTTCACTCCACATAAGCACTTAACAACATGCTGTGTCTTAACTCTAAAGGTTTAGCCTAAGTTAGAGTGCTTATTATTTTTATTTTCTTGCATTTTTTTCACTTATTTGTATGCATTGAATGTGTCTACATAGTTTGTGGTGCTGCAAACATTTTGCAATAGTTTTACGCAGCACATATCTTATGCTACCAAAGACTAAAGAGCAATTCTTTGACATAAATGTCCAGTTGATGCTTTGGATCAGGGTTTCAGGGCTCAGCATGGCTGAAAGCAGAACACAGACTCCTCAGAGAAGCCCAAGATCATATTCTTTGGAAAGAGGTCTTTGAAAACATCATACCTCATTCAGAAAAACTGAGTTAGAACCTCAGCAAATGTGGATCAATTTCACAACAGTCCATATTATGGGATCTGCAGATCTGGCATAAGATGTCTAAGCCAGCCTATATTTGGTATTAATATGACTAAACAGAGTAATTTCCCCCAAGGTTTTCTAAGGAATTCCTTGCTTTTCAAATTATACTTGCTACTAGAAGTTGCAAATAGATGCGTGAGAAATATTTCTTACCTTTGTGGCAAAAACTTCTTCATACTGTAACACTTTTGCCTTTTCTGGTTTTTGTTTTGTTGGCTAGTTGGTTTTTTGGGTTTTTTTTTTTTTATATTAACCCACAATTTACCCAACTTCAGTATTTTGCAAATAATTATTTACAGTTTGGAAAAAGAACAAAGCTCTTAATTATGACTGAAAACCTAGAAAAACAAGGTCAAAATCACAAAACCTGAAACGTAAAACTTCTTGCATAAATTATTCTCTATGTATCATTTTTACAAAGGATTCTGTCTCTATCAGAACATCAAAGGTACCTGATTCCCAAAGGTGTTTGATGATATTAGTTAGAGAGTTGCCTAGAAAGCTGCCTGTATGGTTGGAGGAATTTGAACAGGGAATCCTCAGTGAGGGGAAGTGGATGATGAATACTTGCTTCTTGCTTGATTGAGACTTGTTGGTCTTCTCTTGATATCACACTACCGTTACTTCTGCTCAGATGTTCACTCTGTACTACATCTCAGATAAAGAGGAGTCTGTCTCCAACACATCCAGGGTGCTGTAATATTTAGGCAGCATATAAGGCAAATATTTATTGATGACTCACATAAAATGATCCTTCCAAAAGTCTTCATGTCATGGGAAACACACGATATTTTGAAGAGGTGAGAAAAGAGTTGAAAGAGACTTGGAGTCTGCAGATGGAGACCTCTTAGCTCTGCTGCAGGGTCAGCTGGCCCTGGAAAACAGAAGTACTGGAAAGGTCTGCAAAATTCTACTTTTTTTGGTCTCAGGGAAAATATCAGACACTGATACATACTGAAAAGGAGGAAAATCTCCATTATTTCTGCAGAGAGACATCAATAAACCCATAAATGAGGCTATTGTGTAACTAAAGAGAAAAAATCCTATTGATATTCCCCTTAACATACGAAAAGCTGAACACTCCTCTGCAGAGCTAACCTGCCAAATTTGAAAATTAAATTCTAACACTACTTGTGCTTCAAGTGACGACTTCCCCTCATTACTAATTTTTCTTTAACCTGAAAAATGTCCATCATTCTTTTTAGTAATATGATAATTGCTGGAGATGGGTGAAAAATGTAAGACTTTTTCCCAAACAATGAGATATAATCTGAATTCTGCATCCTCTGCTAACAGTCCTAAAATCTGGCATCTCTGCAGTTGCAGAGAGGATCCTGATAATAGTAATAAGTTTTCAGGAGCTGCACTAAGTCAGTTGTTTTGTCCAGACTTGCCTATTGCATGTAATAAGCTCAGTCCTACAAAAATCAAGTCATTACTGGAACTCCAGGAGTCAAGAGTACTGTGGCAGACTGCTAATTAATTTTGCTTCTGAAACTTTCAGTAATAAATGGATCAGGGAGTGAAAATGCATTGAAAAGAAAATGTATTCCTGTGAAGCTGTTTGGTTTAAGAATTTTCTTACTATATTAATAGGAATTGGTTTTATTTTGGGAAGGCAGGATAACTCATGTTTTCATGTCTTTTTTTAGAGGAAATGCAGGTTATTTTTAGCAAATTTTTCCACTGCTACCTAAGAAAAAATTCTAAATCTGATGGCCTGTCTGAACTGTATCAAAAGGTGATATTCATGATTGTAAGAACCGTTCCTCTTGGAAAAACACACTATCACTCCAAGCACCAAAATGAAGGTAACAGAAGGGAAAAAAAAAAAAAAAGAAAGCTGTGGACAGAAAAAGATGGGAAATGAAAAATAAATCAATCAAAAGAGGTATCAGTAGTTGCTTTCTGAACAATAAAGCCCATTCAGTTATTTGGCCTACTTCAGAAGCAAACTGAAAACTTAAAGTATCATCTGTTTGTTGACTATTACAAATGAGACTAAACGTTCTATTTTCATCATGATAGCACCCGCAAGTTTCAGTGAATACAAGGTCTCATTGTTTTTAGATGTAATACATATAATAAAAAGCTTTCTCAGGTTTCCTCTTCCTTCCTCTACCCTAGTCAAAAAGAAAAAAAAAAAAATTATGGAAGAACACTGGCTCAGGGAAATTAAGAAAATCCCAGAAGTCAAGTTTTCAGCTGAAAGCGAAGCCCTGTCTTTCTCAAATATATCCTTATTCACCCAGTTAAATAAGAAGCCTTCAAGACAAACAATTCATAGATCTTCAGGTCACTTTGTAGTGGAACAGACCCTATATTGTTCACGATCATGCATAGAAGATGTCCAGCCCCAGTTACCATGCCTCTCCTATTTCTGTATTCTGCTCAGCACCATCCTGCTGGGCTCTTCCACCATTGCACAGGTCTCAAAGAGGGTTAACACACCTTGCAGAGAATACGGTAAATTTAGCAGCTCCAAGAAACCTAGTATATAGTTGTTTCAGTAAGCTAACTGTGCTGCAGAAGACCTCTAACTTCATTTTATCTCTGATGCACATAGCTCAGCACTGCTTTTTTGTAACATTGACCCAGCAAAGCCTGACACAGACTTTGCTTTAGGGAGACTCTGTAACTGCGAGCTGGGGCAATCAGTGTGCAGTCTTAGCTATCAACCCCTTCTGATTCATAGGAATGGCTTCTCTAATAGAAATCTATTTGAAATCTATGCCCACTGTAGCCTTAATTCCCTAGCAGATATTGTGAACACTTATCAGGAAAGCACATCTTTCAAAAATTACTGGGAATTCACCACCAGTTCTTGTGTGAGTAACGGACACTAAAAAGGGGGGAAAAAAATAGCTGCCTTATATGACTCAACAGCACAGGTTACATTTGAACTCCAGCCCATCTGACCTTTCATCCCATGCCAGACTCATAGCCTGCAGGCTGGGACACAAAGTCACATCCAGTGCAAGCCCCAAACAGCCTGCACTACACTTTTTAATGTTTCAATAATGCAGAACACAGATCTCTCTCTGATCAGCACAGTAGTTCTGAGCCCCACAGTTCTGTTCGTTTGCCATATGCAAAAATCCCTTTGGTCTCCAAAGGCAGGAGAAAAGGAGGATCAAAGTCAAACCCCACTACACAGATCCCAGAAGAGAATTTGTTATAATCCCATGTTCCATCTTTTACCTTGAAGCACAGAGCAAATGAGAAAGGAAAGAAAATTATGGTTTAATAGTGTATGCAATTAACAATCAGAGGGAACTCATCCAATACATTTTTCCAGATATCATAAACTTTTTGGAAGCCACAGTTAACCCTCTCTGCTACAATCTGCTCATTTGAGACATAATATTTAATTACATCTTGAAGCCTTGATGGCAATCCATTTTGACAGCTTTGTACCCAGAAGGAGAGATTCCCTCCTGCTCATCCATAAACTCACCACACAGTTCTGAAACCTCTTGCTGGCGTATACAAAAGCAGAAGAAATATTTGGGGAGTAATGGGGTCAGCATGCCTGATACTCTCAATTTTTTCCTCAGTTCTCTACACTATGTTTTATTGAGTAAAGTGGGTTGTATTTACTCTGAACTCCAGTCCAAGAAGGAAGCTTGCTGCAGAACATGATCAATCACAGTTATGATGCCCATACAGTCCGAGTTATGGTCTAAGCTTCAATGTCAGTGAAGTATTGCTGACTTACATTGTATTTGAGAAGAACAAAAAAAGAAAATAAAAAAGCAAGGGAGTACAATACATGTATTTGAAGGGCCTAGATATTTTTATGCATGTTTTATTCCCCTTAAACATTTCTGTCAATACTAGAAATATTTGAAGAGCTGTTTCCATCATAAATCTTTTTAAATGAAAAAAAAAAAAAAAGCACAAAGTATAGAATTGCCATTTATAGAAGCTAAGAGAAAACTAGTCTGGAACTGTCAAATCACTGCATCTATTTGCAAGCATACCTGCTAAATCAACAGACCCAAGAAAGCTGTTGAGTAAGGTAGAAAAACATTTTTTTTTCCCCTGTTTTCCATTGCTTAAGCTTCTACTATGTTTCTACACACAGAGATGTCTACAAAAGAGATGTCAGAATTGCATGCTTCATTTTAACTATGACTCTCTTTTTACCAAAGCAAAAAACTGTTAGATTTAATTTATTTAAATTGTAGGTAAAAAGTACAGAATTCTTCCTGTAATAGGTCAACCACAAAAGGGAAAAGATTTGAAAGCAAGTTGTTATAATGACTTGTACCATGTTATCTGAGAGAGCCAATATGACGAAAACGCTGAAATCAAGTTATTTATTTAAATAACAAAAGAAGAAAAGGTTGCAAATATGACACCAAACATGCCCGTAATGGTCTGGGGTTAATTAGACTGAAGGAAACAGCTTGGGCTCTCCATTGTGCTTCAGCTGATGAAGACCACAGGCAGCAAAGAACACTGTAAAAGGAGATGGGCATGCTGGCAGGACAAAAAGGTCTTATATAATGTTTAGGCTGCTGGCAATTTTAAGACAGAAGAGTTCAGAGAAAAAAGAATTGGCCCTGGAAATTTTGAGGCCAGAAGATACGTGCTATTTTAAGACACAGTACTTTATTCCTTTAAAAGTATGTTAATTTTGCATATGCGAATTGAACATTTCTATTTTCCTTAGTATTGAGAGTAAAAAATTCCAAATTGATAAATTTTAAATAAATTGTAATAATTTCAGATTAATATGACTTAATGATAAAAGTGAGAATAATAAATAAATTTGTATTTACCAACCACATTTACATATTTAAACAAAAGTACCATTTCTAATATTACAATTTCACATCACATTTCCATGCATCAAGCTCCAGTCAGAAAAATGAGTAACCTTCTTAGTTATAACAAAACTGGCTGAAAGGTCACCTTTTCTCCAAACTATGGCTAAATAGATTTAATCTCCTCAGTCTAGTATTACAGCCAGAGCAAAGTGTTTATGATCAATCCAATTAAAATGGTAATTTCAGGGGGACTGGCAGCTCTCCTAAACTGTAAAGAGTTCTAGTTTACTTGAAATCCCATGGCACAAGTTAATAATATGGGATGTCTGCTGTTTTGTCACCATGGTAATTTTCCATGATATTACACTGGAACACTTGCACAAATGTAACTGCAGATAACACACCAAAAAAAGAGTTAGAATATTTATTTTTAACATAATTATCACATCCTACTGAAAAGATATGACTAAGACCAAAAGATCATTGCAGTATAGACCAGTGAGAGTCCTGTATTAATCACAAGGAGCTCTGATTCAAAGCTATTCTGCTTGCCAAAGTGAGTATCTTGTTGGGTCAAACAAGATCACCCAGTTCCTTAGAAGAAGTCATTGGAATTACATCATTATTTTTTGCTCTTGCTGAGTTTGATAGTGTAGTAGACCCTGAAGCAAAGCTTTGCCTCTAGTTGCAATTATATAAACTTCACAGTTTTTACCACAAGTCCTCCTGAATGGTTTTCTGATAAGCCATAAGCATAGACCAGTAAGCAATTGTTGTTACAGAGATCTATTAATAGATATTTCTCTTTTTTTTAAAAAAAAAAAAAAAAAAAAAAAGAAAAGAAAGAAAGCAAATGCTATTCACATTCAACACTGATGCATAGGGCATTTTAAGGGAATTTAAAGAGAAACTGTCAACTTGAAATTTGGTTTCCTTCTGATTACTTCAGATATACCCAGAAGCTAACAAAAAGGATGAAGATCTGGATTTTTTTTGCCGTTCCCTCCTCTCCTTAAAACTTCTTTATTTGGTTGGAGAACTTACTTTACAAATTTGGCTGTCTCTGCTCAGTTCCATGTTTTGTTGATGGCAAACACCTTGAGCACTCTGAGGCTGAACACTTGCACAGACATTTTCCTTGGCTATGCAGCAGGACAATATAGGAGTTCAGAGGATTGCAGTCAAGAAACAAACAGGCATGTGCTCAAGGAAAAGTTAAGATGGTAAATGTCATCTTGTTTGTTACTGTTTTTCAAGCTCTACTAAAAAGATTTTTCAAAATAAATTTTACTAAACGAGTGGAAAATTCTCCCAAGCGATGCTAAGAATTTTTCAACAACTTATTCTTCCAAGTAATACATGGTGTTTAGAGGTTGCTGCATTTGGACTTTAGTGAACTAAATAAGTAACTGGTTTTGCACTTAATCCTGAAGATGGTCAAATGACCTAACTGCAAACTCATGAACATAGTTTTAAAAGGTGAATCTCTCTCTTGCTTACACTGCAGTCTCTGCTGAGACTGAAGTCTGGCTAGATGTACCTGTCTCAGCCTTCAGCTAAGTAGCTGAGAGCAGTATAGCTGCAGGAAAAAAAAAACCCAACTCAATCTGGACTGCAAAATCTGAAAAGCAGAACAAATATTTAGATTGCTAGCTTGCACTGAAATCAGCACTGCTATGGCTAAGAGTGCCCAAGCCAACTCAATGTGATTACACACTAAAAGCTCTTAACAATATAGTGTTCACATACCATTGGTCTTGATGTACCTAGAAATGTAATGACTGCAGAACTCAGTGAGGAGGGGGGGAAAAAATTAAAAAGAAATGTAAAGAAATCTGTGCCAACTTGCTGAGTGAAGATGTATGCAGCCAGCATAGCAAGGAAATCACAAAACCTTACCCTTTTAATGGCATCAAATATAGAGGTAGTAAAAAAAGGCTTTTATTTTCTGTTAAAGCTTTTAGAAATCTAACCAAGCAGTTAGCAATGTGAAAGTAGAAGGCCCAAGACTAATGGAAGTCACTGTCTAAATCCTTTGTTAAATTCAGTGGGTCTTAGACTAGGCTCTTGCAAGTGACACATTATATTTCACAAATCCTTTAGCTGCTTTGTTTTGTGATGAACCTTCAAGAGTTGTTTGAGAGCCTGGTTCTGCTCCTGAGTTAAAGACATACAGACAGGACTCTGAGTGATACTCTAAGTAGAATAAAGGAAAGAATTACTGTCCTGGTAATATACAAAGTCCTTAGTTTAAGGCAGACCTATCAGGAATATAGTTCATAAAACCACTACTCTCAGCTTTCAGCAGTCATTTGGCTCAAAAGGCCTCCAAAAGGAGTCCAGTGTGAGAAACCAACGTCATTCTGATTCTTAACACCATTATTTTTTAAGATGCAGGTGCTGGGAAACCAAAACACACCTAACAACCTTGACAACATATGCACCAAAGAATGGGCAACTGCAAAAGGAGCAGAGGAAAAGTATGCAAAGGAAAAAATAACTCACTGTGTCTTCAGGAAGTCTGAAATATTCTGAAAGTAGTAGTGTGGGCATATTCTTATTTAAACACACCCAAAGCAGCAGATCTACATTCAGCATCTGTTTGAGCAGTGACAAAAATGGAGCACTGGAGATGAGATTGTCTGTGGAACAGAAACCAGAAGACAATGTTTGTTTTGTCACTGAAATTTGGGACATTATGTAGCTAAAGAAATTCAGAATGTGTTGATGTGACATTTTGTTGTCCATGTGAGTTTTGTGGTGGTTGGCCTTGGCTGCAACTTTTATATATAAAAGTAACCCCTGCCTCCAAATCTCAAAGTGATTAAATCACCCCAAAAAGAGTTCTGCACTTCTGTGTTCCTTCATTGCAACAGGATATGCTGCTGTTTCTATTAATACAAATTCTGTATGCTGGTAAGAACACATGGACTAGTTTTTAATCAGCTGAAAAATTACAGGAGGAAGCAAGATATTCTTAGGCAGATTGTAAAATTAAAAAGCTCATGTGGGAGATCTTTTTAAAGTATTTTTTCTTCCAAAGAAAAAAAATTACCCTCTCTTCTGTGTAGCAGGAAGACACAGCTGTAGTTAAAATCAGGAAGTTAAGAATATCTCAGGGTTTAGACATGATTTTTTTTGGCATTTAAAGAATTTTATCTTTCCTTTTTCCTTTCTGACAGTAGATTTCTTTGCCAATTTTACTCTTCTAGAGTTTGTAATGCCCTGAGTTACCATACTTTCAAGTGCTGTGCTGGGTATATGGATAATTATTCCTGTGGCTATTTGGACTCAAATATTGACAAAGCTTTGATTGTTTTGAAGTACCCTCCATTTCTTATACTGATACAACTTTGCAGACCTTTGTTGAAGTGCAACATTTTCCACACAGAAGTAGATGGATTGAAAATGTAATTTCTGAGATTATTCCATGTTTGAAAAAATCATGTAAACACGATCATTACGAGCACGTTCAGTGTTCACTCAGAGTATAGAATGTTTGCCAGCTGGAAAACAGGAAAAGACAGGTGTGGAAATGGATTGAAAAAAAAACACTTTATAAGAAAGATTTGCTAGCATTACCCAGAGAGCACCCACAAATCCCATGTAGCCTTCGAAAAATAATTAAAATAGAGGCAAAAATGTGAGAAAAAGATGGTTTGATGAAACCATGTGGATTTTGGGGGATAAAACCTAACTAGTCAATTGGATTGTGACCAGAATTCTCGTTTAAAACATCATCTTTGAGTTGAGGACCAAAGACCACAGTTGGTTCTGCTGACAGACAAGGAGAGGATTAGAAGTCCCTGAGAAATGAGTAGCCAAGGCAGAGAGGCAGAAGGACACACTGCCGGCAGCAAAACTTATGGGAGGCAGCTGCCATTCACCACATCAGTGTGGATCTGACCTTACAACATGAGGACCAAGAGACTGAAGAGATATTAAATAACTTTTTATGGGGTAGGTAGATTTCTACCAATGATATTCAAAGTCATCCATAAAAATTTAAGAATCAGTGCTTAACTTTTGTTAACAGAAGGCTCAAACCATCTGCAGACAAAACATTTGAGTGAAACAACAAATGAAAAATTTCAGGAGTCACATTTCCAAACCACATGTCATTTATCACCAACTTAGCAACATTATGGTTTCAAGGCAAGCAAAAGGACATCTTTATAAAATATATGGTCAAATACCCAAAAGCTCCTCCAGTTTTACTTCATGCATATGGCCTTTCAGCGCTATAATTTATATTTCCACTGCTCATTTGCCCAGATGGGCTTTTACAATACCCTTCTCATAGCTCTCCAGGTGTTCCAAATAAATAAAACACTTTATTTCAGGGAAATGAGAACAGAGTAGGTAACCGTGAAAGTTGCCAATACACGTATTTCAGCAACAGTTACTAAAAAAATATATATTGCAATATTATTGTTAAGCATGCCAAATGATTCTGTATGTTATTCAAATGTCATGCATGACAAGTAAACCACAAAAACTACTTTCAGTAAAGTACTGAAATCAACAGTTGACTGCAGTTAACAATTCTGTCACTGTGTCAAACTCAATAAGGAAACTTATGTAGTATTAACATCAGAATGATAATTTGCCCATCTTGCCCTATGAGATATACTGTGCCTCTAATATTAGTAACAACCAAAAAAAATGTGCAAAAGATTCAGTTAATTTCCGTGTGAGTAAATGGCCATCCCTTCACAGAGATTCGGGAAACAGAAGAGAGTCTAAGTTTCTTGCATGAATTATTTGTTGCAAACCGTTGATGACCTCTAGTCTACAGTGTATTAATTATTTGTACAACTTGTTCAGTGATCCTGAATCCCCAGCAATCTCACCCAAAGTGGGCTCTGCCCACAATCATGAATTCTCCAGGATTATAGGGAGAATATTAAACACTTCCATCTTATTTGAGACAAAACACACTTTTAATGTAAGGGCTATTCTAATTACTTGAATGTACTTCTTAAGACACAACATTGTTTTTGTCCACAAAGGTCAGATCCACAGAAATTATTTCAGAGTTGCCTACATCTCCTGGTACATATGCCCCAAGTGACTAAATGAGTTGGTGCTCTTCAAGTTCTTCAATCCATACTGTAGTTAATAAAATAAATCCATTAGTATTATTCAAATCTACATGTCCATACAAACAACTCGTGACTGTTTTTTGACTGAAAAGGCCTAGTGGTATATTAGCAGGCAGAAACACAGATCAGAGAATAGGCAAAAACATTAAATATTTCACATAAAGCCTACCATGCATACAATAGTAAAGCCATCTATGGCACTTCCAATATGTAGATCTCAAATGACTGTAATTTTACACTATAAATTCAATTAGTTGTTGTTAAAAGTGTAGATTTCAGCAGAAACATCATTTTTGAAAGGTTTAGGTACAATTAATAAATTACACAGAACTATAAACTTCATCAAAAATCCAAATGTTCAAAAGAAACACAGAGTGTTCAAAAGTTTAAGAAAAAAGCAAAAAGATGAGATTCAGTCTTAAAATATGTGACTTAACATAATTTTCAAAAACAAATCTAACACATGTATGCATTTCCATTAGAGATCATAACCAATGCTAACTGCCTTTAAATACTTTCCTGTCGTCCTTTTGGAAAGAAAAGCCAAAAATTTAAATCTAAAATAAAATTAGACATATTCTTTCCTAAATTGGCAGCTTAGATTTAGACAGAAAAAGTCAGTCAAAGCTGTAAAATAAGGCATTCAGAGGTTGAAACATTAATACAGCCAAGGTCACCTGAGAAGAGTTACTCCCATAGGCTGTTCAGGCATCGTTCCTGATGTTGCATACCCTTGTCATTGCTAAAACAAGATATATATCTATTAATACACATTAATACATATACATTTGTAGATGTATGTATACACATAGCAATATGGAGCTACCTATGCCCTTGGGTCTTTGGACTGGGTTAGATCTACTCTTAAATTTGCAAAAAGTCAGTCTATGATTCTATGATTCTTATCCTAAACATGTGAGAGTAAGTACGAAGAGAAACTTTGGCACAGAGTTTTATATCTAAGGTGTTTTCTAAATAGGAGTACCATTATTATTTAGATTTCTGCAGTGTGTGGGGGGGGAATGTCTGTTTTTTCATTTTTACATAGCAGACTAAAAATAAACCCTTAGAGACATTATAATCTGAATAGACAAAGGCAAGAAACCAGAGAGCAGTGAGATATACAAACATGACTAGTATTTAAAAGTTTATGGAATAGGGTTCTTTATGGTAGTACAAGAGAACTTATGGGGGTTTTAAGGAAAAATAATGCTTCTTTTGAGCAATGTTAATGTTTCACATCAGGCCAAATTAATGTATGTTTAAATATAATGAGTATTCTGTCAATTGTATCATACAATAAAGTGGATTCTTCCATACTATTATTATCACATTTGCCATTGTATTTCTACATAACATGTAAACACAAAGAGCAGCCTTAAAAGAAACAGGTTTTTTGCTCCATTTAACTAAGCATATTTACCAAGATAATTGGGTTTTTGACCAAATTAAAAATTATAATCATTATAATTCCTCTATTCCAGTGCCAAAAATCACATCGGGTGATGGGTAGCATGGCAATGTGTCTTAAAATAACACCTTTTTTTTTTTCCCCTTTGTTCTATTTAGCATTCCTGAAAAGAAGTCTGCCTCTGCAGGGTGCTGCTGTGTTTGAAAAGAAATAGTAATTCAGGAAGATTGGAAATGAATAGATGATTCAGTGAAGATATCTCCTCACCTCTTTTCCCCATATGACACACTTAGCATTCCTGAAAGGCGAAAAAAATATCCTGTACTTACAGATGTAACACTTCTACCACAGTGGCAGTTTCCCCACAATCTGACAATGACACTGCAATTAGGCTAGAGGTTTTTTTTCTTAAACAAGGCTGTAATTAAATCTGGATGCCTCTAACATACACTCCTTTAAAAATTCACTTGGATACTGCCTATAATTACAAGCAGGTATCTGGTATTCCTCTGCTTGTCACAAAGGGCACACAATAAAACTGTGTCTTAATATTTTTATATTTATCACATCAGTTTGCTACTTTCAAGCCATCTTATGCTCTGGAATTATTTCTATGATTTGGCAGGGAGTCTTTACAAACTCAACACCTACAGATTGGTCTATTGCTTAAAATACTCTCAGTGATTCAAAAGTAATTTCTTAATTTGTGGGAATGATGAGAATGGAGAAGAAAATACACTTATGCTTCCAGAACAGGGATACTTCAATCATTTCTAGCAAATTAGGAATGATGTGTTTAATTTTTATGGTGCAGTATTGTTCTCATTGAAAGGATGATAACAATATTCAAGCCATCCTAGCTGTGCACAGCATAAAATAGTCTAATGGTTGCCATTTGGCATAATAGTCAATACGACAGTATTTGTTCAGAAGGAAAGGTAAGATTTTACAGAATCTTTTAGGAGCATAACCCCTATTGATTCTGTTAAGAGTCAATGGGGTTTTCGTACAAATCCATATTTATTCCTTACTCACTCTTTCTTTTATGAGTCCAGATAAGAGAAGGTCACACAGCTGAGACCCCCACAATACAGGCATCATTGTGAGCTTTTTTTTTTTGTCAAAGGCAGTGTTATAAGAAGTAAGTGTCTGTGGACATGCAGAATGAGAACAACTCATCAGGGGTGGCTGGACACACTGCATACAGGCACATGGACAGTGCAACTCGGCACTGAACTTGATACATGACACACTCTCCAGAGCTTCAGGAAAGGTTGTGGGTACACTGTTCCAAAAAGCTCATGCCGGAACCATGCCAGAAATTAAATAATCCTGATTAAGACCTGACTACTGTACATTCGTGAGTATCTTGCATCCAAAGCAATTACTGCAAAGAATATGACAGTGAGAATTATAGATGAACTCTGCACCTCCCCCAGTAAACCTTATTGTAGGAATTTTTCAAGGAATTATGCTTTAGGCAAAGCCCGTCTGTTGAAGCCAAGAAAATAGTTGTTAACATTTTCTAAATGTCCCTTTCTCTTTTCTAAGTTGCTGTTTCTCCTTGAGACTTTCGCAGTCCCAGGGACAGCTTCAGACTCTTCTCCTATGTTATGCTTATTCAATACAGGGACAGTCGCAGCATTGTGTGACTTATCACAATGAGCCCACAAGACTTGCATGTTTAATATTGACTACCAAATAATCACAACAACCCATTCACCAGGAAAAGCGTGAAACAAGTGGAAAAAAAAAAAAAACCTTCTCAAAAAACAATTGATAAGCTGTTTGAAAGCATTATCTCATCTCAAAGGACCATCCATAAATAGAAAAGTAAACTTATCATTTGTTCCCTGGATTAGAGGCTCAGCTCCAAGCGATAAATTAATAAAATTATTCTAGAAAGAAAATAAGAAAGCTCATTTCAAAATTCAGACAGAAGTTCAAGAGATTGTTACAGATTTCTCATCTTTACCTGGTTTCACTAATTTCCTGAGTTAAAATTCACTGAAGACAAAGGAAAGACTTTCTCTTATTTAAATTATTCTTGAGGCATATTATAAACATATAATATCTAATCTTATGACCAGTTAGCTTCTCATTTCCTTTATATCTTTGTACATCTCTGATGCTAATGGTGTTGGAGTGGTATAAAAAAGGTGCTTAGTTAAGTGAGGCTGAGGCTTGGAAGACTATTTTTGTGTTGGTGTTGGGGGGCTCTCTCTTAAGCCAGGCATCTAAAGCTGACTGGAAGACACATTAGCTGATTAGGTCCAAAATCCATTTAAAGACTCACTGGTGCTATGACACCCATAGGAAATTGAAAAGTTTTCATATATAGACAACATGTCATAATAATAATAATTTTTTAAAAAAACAATTTTTACTCTTTCATCAGAGTCATAGAATTGTTTGGTTGGAAAAGGCCTTTGAGATCATCGAGTCCAACCATACCTGTCCACTACTAAAGCATGTCTCTGAGCATCTCATCTACTCATCTTTTAAATACCTCCAGGGATGGTGACCCAACCACTTCCCTAGGTAGCCTGTTCCATTGCCTGAGAACCTTTCAGTGAATAATTTTTTCCTGATATCCAATCTGAACCTCCCCTGGTGCTAGCTAACCACAACTAATTTAGCTAATCACAACTTCAAGTTTACTTGAGCTTTAAATAAAAACATCTTAAACCACCCCTTTGTCCAGGAACAACCCTCTTCTCCACTAGTTATGTTCTATCTTCTCTCATTTCACTGTGGTGGGGTCTACCTTCAACAGAGCATTACTCCTGCATACAGACAGACCATAGTAGGGAAACTGTTTTACAGAAAAAAGTAGTTTGGCAGGGAGTTTCATTTTTGAACCAGTCACTCCACTGGAGGTTAGGAAACTATAGAATACAGTCAAGAAACAGAAGGAAATTAGAATTATCCTGAGCAGCTATGTCACTTTATAGTTATGCCGTGTTGCCAAAAATAGCGTATTTCCATCAGCACAAGAAAGCATTCAGACAAAAGCAAAAGGAAGGAACCAATTCTCTTCAGCTTGTTGTTCCTGTAAAGTCATTGATGTGACTGGAGATATAAAAATGTAAAACTTGACACCAATGTAGGTGAATTGGTCTGGAAGCTGGCAAACTGAAGGAAATCCTGAATGTTTTAAGGAAAAGCACAGGGCCAAAAAAGAAGTGTGATTGTGTCGGGTATGTGATCTGTAGTCACAAAAGTACAAGCTTTGCCAGAAGTCTTAAAGGCATTTTTGTTGTTACCAATAGAAGGGAATTCACTCTGAAGGTTAAAAAATAAATAAATAAATTAAAATACCAGTCTCCAAAGCAAGCCTCACCAGTACTGAACTGTTTTACACCTTCCTCCCCAAATTTTGTTCTCCCAAATGCATACCTATATGCAATTCCCCTCCATATACTATGTGATGTGAGCCAGCAACTAAGCGGGGAACAAAAGATGGACTTTTTCCTTCCCTTTCCTGTCCTTTGATCTATTGAACAAACTGTCACTTTCTCCAGCAGAGTATACCATCCACATTGCCCCAAAGGAAGACAAAGTTTATATCCCTGCTTCCTGGATACTTGTTAAATTTCCAGTGCAGATTGAGCAGGGCAGCTGGGAGTGTGCCATCCTCTAATCCATCCACCTTAGCTGGTGGCTGCATGTCTCTTCCTGAGCATTAAACTGATTTATTTTGGTCTTTCAAGAAAAAAAAGCTTAGTATGTGTGTTAAGTTACAACACAGAGCAGCTCTGTGTGCTAGTGATGGTTATTCAGCACCCTGCTCCTGTTGGTGCCTTTGAAAGTCTTTTCCAATGAATCCCCTCTTAAGTAATCATTCTGCCAAATATCAGTTGTCTAGAAGAGCTGGTTCTTAACAAAAGGTCAAACAAAATTGTAATGAAAACCCTAGAGATACTTGCAAAAGGTCACTTAAGACAAAAAGGATTCCCAGCTGAAGTACAGGTTTCACCATTGTGTATATATGTTGTAAGCTACCTTTTCAGAGAAAAATTTTAATTCATAGTCAAAATTAATGCTTATAATTTTCTGTGCACAGTCATCTGTACACCCAGCAAATGAAACCCTCACATCCAACTATGTGATTTGCAGACTGTTACTCAGGTCTCCAAATAAAACACTCTGTTCCACAACTGTATTACTTATGACAGCAAATAAAGTTGGAACGTGATGATACCGAACTGTAGTGGCCTGTTTATATGAAGCTTTTTAAGACCTGGCCTCAAGAAATGTATTTTCACTTCTGTGGTTGTTGATCAGGATGAGCATTTCACAGTGAAAAATTTATTTGATTAATTGGGAATATCATTAGTTTACAAAATTTCTTTGTGCTAACTTCTTTGGCCACTTTGTTCATTATTTGAAGTTACAGAACAGATGGTTTGTTCACATATATTTCTGCCTAATGATTGCTCATAAACTCTCTGTCTTGGACAGTGCTTTGAATATTTGTTATGCAGGCTCTGTGACTAGATTTTTAACTCACATAGCACATGGACTGGATTCCCAACTCACTCATTTTTTGTGCAAGCTAACTAAATATTTTCCCAAACCACCAAATATCTTCAGGAAAGTGAGGGTGCAAGTGCCTGGTTTAAAAGAGAGCTTCTTAAATATATGTGCAACTTTCAATTTCTGAATTGTCTAAATGAAGTTATGAAAATTCAGAGATTTGTGTAGAAATACTTAAGTACTGGATTGAAACCTGTATACAAAGGGACTGATGAAACTGTCTACCAAGCAAAATGAGACTCAGCAAAACATTTAGAAAAAGCAACTAAATGGAATAAAAGAGGTCCATTAAGAAAGCAAAAACTGATAAAAATTTTACTATTTACTCTTTTTGCCAGGAGAGGGTCAGAGCTGGTCCAACAGGATGCTATGCTTTTAACTGGAACAACAACAGCTCTCCTAGATGATGAAGAGCTTTTCAAATGAGCAGTATCTGTTTAAACCAGGTAAGAATTCAGGCAAACTGTCTGTTGTTGAAACATATACAAAATTGCTGTAGAAAAACCTAGCAAGCATGATTCCTCAATAAGTCCATATAAGAACAAACAACAGCAAATCAATCAGGCTTACATTTTACCACTAATGATGTGTTTATAGATATTTACCTCTGCAGCAGTTTCAGAGACTGTATTTTGAATTTCTATTAATGCTTTTCCTCACTGATTAATAAACTGAAGCTATTGAGATATAGTTTTCATTCATTTTTATACCAGTGTAACATTGCCATCTACAGGATTTACAGCACAGAAGCTCCCCATTACTTGAAGACTAATTTTACTATCAAGGAATAGAAACCACTGAAGTTGAAAATGTAAGTAAGTGTCCAAAATTAGCCCTGTTTGATCATCTTGATAAATTGCTATTTTGCAAATTATCCAGTAATAGTATGGCTCACCAACAAAAGCAGTATATTAAACTACTGTCGAACAAGTTGTAACACTGAGGGATTTCCTTTAATCTGGTTGAATTATGCAGTAGGACAAAAAGAAACAATTATTAAGTACAAGGGGCTTCTGATTTAGTTGCTCATCAGAAATTGACGTAAGTTATGATTTCATACTGTCATACAAAAATTTTGCAATTTTCTGTTCTACAGATGATTCAGATAAGTCTTTCCCAGCATCTGTCTTTTCAGCTTTGAAAAAGAGTTTATGCAACACAGATCACTATTCAAAACACTACACTATGGATATCCCTTCAAAAGTACAAAATATACAGTCCAGAAACCCAAAAATGCACACATGCAAGTACTTCATTTTAGGCAGCTGCTTAATTTTAACCTCAGTGTTTAGTCTCTCTCCTAAAAACATAGAATTTGTGATTTTCAGTATGTCATTGATTCATTCTGAAATCTTGGTCTCCTAGAGTTAACTCTGAAGATGATTTCACAACTTCTAACATTCTTCTAATGAAATAAAATATTTTCAAGGCCAAAATGCTGTGTTAGCTGACCAAGCACCCCAAGATACACCACAAATAGGGGTAATATGTTAGTGATGAGCAGTGAATTAGGGCTGCTTCACTGAATTCTCTTCTAGTGTGACAAGGAAGAAAAACAGAATTAAACACTGATCAATAAGTACTAGGGAAAAGATGGAGAGGTCATAGAAGGCAAGTTGAATGAAATAATCTGATTGAAAGTGTGAACTTTGATGTCAGAAAAAGTGGTTATTGACTTTAATTCAAGGAAGACAGGATGCTGCAAGACATTTTCATTTTTCAGAATTAAATAAAAAAAGTAAATCGGGGGGGAAGGGAATCAGCAGCAATGATGATCAGAGAGATCAGAGAGATCCAAATTTGAGATGGACACATTCTATGTATGCAGAAGAGTTGTAAACCTGAACATTAGTGCACTATGTTGTTGGGAACCACTAGGTTGATTTTGCCTCCTTAAATTATATCTAGGAAAAAAACTCGACAGAAAGATGAAAAAAAAAAAAAATCACATTGAACCAAGCTGAACATATTTTCATTTTTCAGTTCAGTGGCCAAACTTGAAAATCAATTATGATGTTCACAACTCTATCTAGACATTTTTAGTCCAGGAGACACACTTCTGGAGCAGAATGGGGAGGAAAGGGTAATTTTGCTACATGCAGAGACACATTCTGGTTTCAGGTTTCTCTTCTGGCAGCTTCACACTGGTCTAGTTGAGACAAATAGATGACAAAAAAGCTGTCTTATTTCTGTTTCAAAACTGTCAGTCTCCCATACTTAAGTAAAGTAATAAGGCTGTTAGCAGGGGGTTGTCAGTATTAAAATATTAAGACTGTTAAGAGCCTTTCCAGATTGAATTGATGTTGGTTAATACTTGAAGCCAGCCACTGAGCTGTGAAGAGACAGCATCTGTAACAAGGCTGAAGATGCTGGGGAGGGCAAAATTTATACATTAACTTGCCACTTAGTTTGCCCCATCTGATTCAGTATTGTTGGAAGCAGCTGGTATAATACTATAGATTTCAGAGAATGATGCAGAAGAAACTCTTATCTCTGCTATGGCCAAGAACTGACAGAGATGTTTGGAGAATATCTCTCTGCCTTGTGGAGTTGTGGGAGCTGCAGCAAGGATGAGATTTGTCACTATAACAGCTTTGCCTGGGATACTGTCAGTAACCACCTTACTACTGGCACAAAAAGAAGCAAGTGGCTATCTAGGCATGACTCCTTAGATAACCATAATAGTAGCCTAAATCATGATGTCTAGAGGATATGATGGTGGCAGTGTTCTTCTACAATCCTGCAAGAGTGAGAGCCAGAAAGAGAGAGCCTCACCCCCACCAGAGAGAGACCCTCATTAATATACTGAACATGATGTTATATGATATGGAATATCCCATTGGCATATCCAAATGCCAACCTAGCTTAGTAATTTTAATATTCTTTGCACACTCTAGACCTTGCATCTGCAGATTAGCAAAACATTAAGTCCTCCGACTTCCAGCAACAATTTAAAACACTGATGTGTTATCAACACTCTTCTCATAACAAATCCCATGCTGAAACCGAAACACAGGGCTATTCTAGCTACTAAAAAGAAACCCAGCTCTGTCCCAGCTAAAAGCTAGGACAGGGGGTCAGGCAGGAGTGTACATCTGTTGCATATTTTATAATGACGTACACCAGGAAGGCAGGGTATGTACAGCACCAGCTAGGAGATGTCTTGAATAATGAGGCTGATCCTTGTGTCTGCTGCTGACTGTGCCATATCGTGCACTGTTCACCGTGCTGGCTGGCTTTCCTCCACACCATGTCATCTCCAGCCCCCTGCCAGCTACCAACAACAGCAAAGGACACTCCAGCTCCTGCTGTCCATTTGGTACGTTGGATTTATTTTACGCAGCCTTTCCGATGTGCAATGTCCTAAGCACCAGATACACATTACCAGTTCAATCAGCATGTAAAGGGGTGTGACTTTTTACCCAAATTTGGTTTCTCAGGCTTTTACTTTATTATATACCAAGCAGATATACTAAACTCCTCATTAAAGTATCTA